>NW_026879862.1:0-283604 GCF_032173495.1 Musca vetustissima
TGTAGATAACTTTGTTATCGATAATATTTTCTATAAAAATCTTGTTATCGGTAACAATTTCTCACGAAAATCTTGTTATCGTTAATAGTTTTATTAAAAAGTTTTTTTTTATGTTATGTTTTCTATACAAAATATTGTTTTCGATATTATATTCAACAGAAAATGTTGTTAACGATAGCATTCTCATTATAAAATCTTGATTTGATATAGGCAGAATGTTATGTAGAAAATATTGTTATCGATTATATTTTCTGCTGAGAATTTTATTATCGGTAATATTATCTATAGAATTTGTTGTTATCGGTATTATTTTGTATGTAAAAAATTATTATTTTGTAAACAAATCTCATTATCGATAATATTTTCGAAAAAAAAACATTTTTAATATCGATAATATTTTCCATAGATAATCATTTTTCCGTTTTTTTTTTCTATTCAAGAATAATTTAGGTATTATTTTCAATAAAAAATTATTGTCGGTTATGCTTTCTTATGAATATCTAGCTATTGGTTATTTTTTTCTAATAAAAATGTATTATCGATAATATTTTCTATAGGAAAATGTTATTGCAGATAATAGTTTCTATGGAACATTTTGTTTTTACCAAATGACATTTTTTCTGTCGATAATATTTTCTGCAGAAAATTATTTTTTTATTTATTTTTATTATTTTTATTATTTTATTATTTTTTTTTTATTTTATTATTTTTTATTTATTTTATTATATTTTTACTGAAAATCGCCTCATCATTAATTGTTTGTATAACACATCTTGTTATACAGTATTTTTCTATAAAAAAATTATCATTAATATTTCTTATACAAAATTATATTATCGTATATAATTTCTATAGAAAACCCAGTTATCGAAACCATTTGTGTACAACTACATTAATTTCCGGATTTTATGGAATATAATTTTATATCATTTTAACATCTCCCCCAACTGTTTTTCTCTTTGCTCTGAAAAATACCATCTTAATTATGATATTCCAACAAAAAGTGACAGCATCACGCACATCTGGATTTTTTATCTCGTCACATCTTCTTCTTGTTTTATTTAATTTCTTTCTAACACTCCCACACGTTTTTTGCTACGCCGTGTTATTAGTATCACTTGAAACGTGTTGTTCTCATCTTAGTAGAGGTGGATTGTATTTTATTTATTGAAAAAAATAAATATTTTAACCAAATACCAAAGCGTGTGTCTTACAAACCTCTATTCTCAACCACAACAACTACAATTTTGGTAAATCAATGCTACTTGATTTAGTGTTGCTGTTGATGGACAACAGCCCAACTAAAATTACCACAATTCCGTTAAATGTTAAAACCTGTCAATTTTGACATTTTTAAATGCCTCCCTTATATGGACGATGGTTATGTGCTGCCAATTTTTGATGTTATTTTTTTGTTTTCGTTTCTTTGGTTGGCTGTTCTTGTTGCTTACCAAATGTTTTTGTTGCTTGGTATGTTAACAAAAAAATGTTATCCAAATATTTTCTTAAGATTCTGGTTACCAAATATTATTTTGACTTTGTTTTTTTTTTACTTTTGTTTACTTGTTGTTGTACTTTTTTGTGTGTCAGATTTTGTAAACATTACCTATGTTTGGCCGGCCATGCAATGTATATAATGATTCATTTGTAAGTTTATCGAATTGTTTGTAATTTTTGTTTTTGTGGAGTTCGATATGGAACTTTGATTGACATGTAATCGGCTTTTTTGGGTTGTAATCAGTTGTTGTTAATTGCATGACTAGTTGTACGTGGCGGTGAGTTATCGGGGCAAGCCACAACCTTTTTGCTTGCGCTGTCCATAGTGTGTGACACATAATTAAATACAAATAAATAAATAATTAGTAATAATGTTACTTCCAACAACTATACCCCATGGTGATTAATTGTTAAAAATAATATTTATTTAATAAAATATGCACTTTACGAGGGGTGTTTAAAAAGGGTATAATATTTTGTAAGTTGTAATATTTTATAGGTTGCTTTTATACAAATATGGCCTGTTCCTATCAACTAGCCCCACCATTTTTACTATTACTATTTTTGTCGGTATCTTAAAGGAGTTTTTTTTAGCGCAGTAAAAAGTTCTATATTCTTGTTGTACGGTAACATGCCAAGTGATTAACTTAAAAATTGTAGTAATCGAAATCAGTATTGTTATCGGAATACTGTTAATAAGTATTGCATTCCATAAATGAAAAATCGATATATTTTCGATTATATTTTTATAAGAAAATTTTGTTATCGATAACATTTGCTATAAGAAATCTTTTGTTATCGATAATATTTTCTAAATATAAGTTTATTATCGATAATAAATTCTAAAGAAAAATTAATGACCGATAATATTTTTTAAAGACAATTTTAATATCGATAATAATTTCTAAAGAATAATTATTTATCGATAATATTTTCTAAAGAAAATCTTGTTATTGTTATTATTTTCTATAGAAATCCTTCTTATAAGTAAAAATTTCTATGTATAATAATGTTATCGGTAATTATTTTTATATGATTTTGTTGATATCAAAAATAAATTACATACAATTTACTGTTATCGATAGTATTTCCTGTAAAAATATTGTTATCGATAATATTTTCTATATAATTGTTATCGGTAATATAAATGTTGTTTTCGATAATACTACATAAAAACTTGTTATCGATAATTATTTATTATTTAATATTGTGTTATCAGTAGTTGTAGTTGAAGAAAATCATTTATCGAAAATATTTTCTGTAGAAAATCTTGTTATCGGTAATATATTCTAAGGAAAATTTTGTTATCGGTACTGATTATTCCGTAAATATTATTTTCAATAATATTTGCTATCTATTTTTGGAATAATATTGGTATCGATAACATTTGATATGGAAAATTGTGCTATCAGTAATATTAGAGTTAGAAAATCGTGTTATCGGTATTGATTCTTTACAAAATATTCTTAGAGGTATTGTATAATATTTGCTATTGAAAATCTCATTTTGAGACTATATAAAATCTTGTTACCAATGAAAAATATTGTTCCCGAATTTATTATCAGTAATTTTAGCTGTAGAAAATTATATTATCGATAATATTAGTTTGGGGAAAAAGAAATCCATTATTTTTATATGAACTATAGGACTTTACTTAACATGCTTGGCCAATTCTGGCCGTTTCTGGTAAATAGCTATCTTCTAACGATCCAATTGTTGACAGTAGAGATCTGAATTTAGCATTTGGCCACATGGAATCAACTCATAATAAAAAAATCCCCTTCCAATCCCACTAAATGCATAGCAGAACCTTCCTGGCCATTAGTCCTGATTTGGCCACCTTTTGGGGTCCTTCACCGCTCTTTGACAACGATCGTTTTCACACAGTGTTATCGTATGTGATCCATTTCTCATCGCTAGTCACATTCCGTTTATGAAATGGGTCTATCTCATTCCATTGGGCCAAGGCTTCGCAGATGGAAATTCGATCCATACTATTTTTTTCTGGAAATTTGTGTGGCACCCAAAAATTGAGCTTCTTTTTGTATCCAGCTTTGTGTAAATGGTTTAAAACAGTTTTATGGTCGATTTTTAGCTCCTGGGCGATGTTACGACAGCTAACACGCCGGTCAACTTTGATTATTTGGATTTCTGGATGGATGGATTTCTTTTTCCCCAACCTAATATATTGTATTGAAAATCCTATTACCTATAAATTGTTTTATTTTTTTTAATGTGTTATCGTTAATATTCCATATTCAAAATGCTGTTATCGATAATGCATTCCTTGGAAAATATTTGCATCGACAACATTTTCTATGAAAAAAAAAATTGTTGTCGGTAATAATTCTTTATCAAATTTTACTATCGGTTATATTTACAATATTCAGAAAATAATGCTATTGGAAAAATTTTCTATAAAAAGTCTTGTTATCGATAATTTTTCGATGTATACTTTTCGTTAATATTTTCTATAGAAAATCATGTTATCGTTAATATTTTATAAATAAAAAAATTTATTGATACTTTCTAATTTACTATTTATTAAAGAGTATCGTGTTATTGTTCTATAACCAAATTGTAGACGGGAATATTTTGTGCAAAAAATCGATGGTTAAAATTTTTATAAAAAATAGTTTTATCCATAATTATAATGTAGATATGTTTTACTCCTGTTATCGGTTATATATTTTTATTTATAAAAATGTGTTATTTTTAATTTTTTAGAAAATCGTGTCATCGATAACAGTTAATATAATATTTTCTGGAGAAAATCTCGTTATCGGTATTTGTTTCTATAGAAAATCTTGTTATCGATAAATATTTTCTATACATACCATTTTTATCAATGTATTTATATCTGAATTCAAACTAAACAAATCACTTTCTCTTGTTTACTTTCAGGTAAATCAATCAACATTTTCCAGATGGGTACCATACACGTTCGTCTATTATTTTTATTTATTTTCAATATTAGAATTGAATTCTCTCTCCTCCCCCACTTCGTAAAAGGCGCGTCATATATTTGTTAACCAACTCTAACCATACATTTAACCTTCAATTATTTTTAACTTTGAAATATAAATCGGATGATGATAAAAAATAAAACATTAAATACAATATCAACAATAACACCAACAACAATGCATGGTTAGAAACCGCAAACAAAAATAAAAATCGTATTAAAAAAGTGAAAAACATATGACCGAGTTCCAATTAATCATCATCGCCGTCTTCGTCATGAATAAATCGTTGGAAACAAAAAATCGACTTGAACAAAAAAGAATCACAACATAAAATAAAAAAAATGAGTGCTGAAGGAGGAAACAAATGTTTTCGTATGTTTGTTGATATGGAAATTGAAAAAAAAAACAAAATAAATAAAAAACTGGGAGGGTAAGAAGGTGGGCTAAATATCTAACTACAAACAGCACCGATACCAGCACCCGCTTGTTCTTCTATTTGAGATGCATTTCTTTCTATTGTATTATTTTATCTTTTACTAAACAGTGGTAAAACAGATAACATCAAAGAATTGATGTTGTGGAGGGGAAAATTATAATGAAATTAAAAAAAATCGAGTGTGTCATAAATCAGCTGTTATGTCTACCATAATCTTCGGGACCCTATCCAGCAAATTTGATGGACTTATATCGTTCAAATGCTACATGACCGGCATAAATAAAAAATTGATTTTGCAGAACATTTGTTGCCTCACACCTTACAACGAACTTCTACAGTTTCTCAATCAGAGTGCGAAAGAGATATGCATCTGAATTTTTTACACAATATGAAGTCCGATATAGCGAACAATTCTGCTTCATTAACTCAAAAATAACGATTTCTGATATATGACGGTCTTGCAGCAAATGAAGTCTTCTCTATCAGTTGAAAATTTCAAAAATTTTTATCTTTTTTCTGCGCCATTTCGAAGATGATTTTATTTCGTTCAACTCCACGGTCTGCCCTGCTTCCATCACTGCAAATCGTGAATATTATTTTTCAATATTATATGCGGTACTTGTGGTTTTTTATTCGCCATATGCTATTGTTTGTTTTCTTTAAGAATATTGGAATTTGTTCCAGTTATTGCAACATGGTAAGGTGCAGCAGCGTAACTTCTGCAGCATTTGAATAAAGAAGCATCGCACCACCAAACTACTAATTAAATACATATGGTGGGGGCTGCACACCATATGTTTGCATGTGATGGTTCCGATGTTTTCAGATGCAAAATAAATATATGAAAAGTAGAAAGAAATAAAAGGAAATGGCAATTATCAGGGTGGGGAATTTCTTTATTTGTTTTCTATTTTACCCTGTATCATGTGGAAGTTGAAGTGGTAAACGAATCCCAATGTACAATTTTTTAGTAAAAGATATTAATATTGATTTTGAAAAAAAAAAATTCATCCGGAATTTGTATACCTTCAGCCTTATTGCTAATAAGGGTATATACATTTTCCTATGACAAAAATGTATCTCATCCCAATTTGGATTTTAGAGTGTTAGATTTTCAGATATCCGCCTTTCTAGTTCGAAATCTTTAGATGCGATTTCATCCAAAATTTGCACATCATCCTGTAGACATAATGTTGGAAACATAGTGATAGATACAGATTGTGTGTTGAGGATCTGGAAGGAGCATTTTAAAAAGCTTCTGGTATAAAATAGTGGAAAAAGATACCCCAGAACCAATAAGAGGTGACGGTATAGATTGTATATCACCTAGCCAAGATGAGGTCAAAGTAGCAATTAATCGCCTGAAGGGCAATAAAGCAGCAGGTGCCGACAGATTACCAGCCGAACTATTAAAGACAGGTGGTCAACTGCTAGCCAGGAGCATGCACCAGCTGATTAGTCCAATTTGGCTAGAAGAATACCAATGCGGCCGCAAACCACCGTTATTCACACTGGTGCAGATTCTGGAAAAAAACCCACGAAAAACACATCGACGCGTTCCACCTATTCGACTATAAAGCCGCATTCGACAGCCCTATCCATTCAGAAGTGTTTAAAGTCATGTCTGCGTTCAGTATGCCTGCAAAATTAATACGGCTATGTAGGATAACTTTAAGTGGTACAAGGTCAGCCGTTAAAGATGGAAAGGACCTGTCGGAGCCCTTCAATACCGAACGAGGATTCAAACAAGGTGACAGTTTGTCGTGTGACCCGTTTAACATTTTGCAAATATAAAAGCGCCAAGCATATAAAAGGGAAGCAAGTGATTATTCACGCAGAAGGGGAATCCGATGGAAAGATCAAGTAGAAGACAAAATCTAGAAACATGGTCTTTTAAAACTCGGCTTCATCCAATTTGTTCCGAGATGTTGTTTTCGGGTTCGCGGCCTGCAGCATGAACCATCATTTGGCTCGCTTTGTCGCTGCAGCTCGATTCGTCGGACTATGTCGATGATATTGTCTTCGGGTTAGCGGCCTGCAGCATGAACCATCATTTGGCTCGCTTTGTCGCTGCAGCTCGATTCGTCGGACTATGTCGATGTCCGAGAATAGATGTTTTTTTTTCTCAAACATTCCAAGAGCTGCCTTATATGCTTGCGCAAGTATCCATGCTTCAGATCCACACAACAGCACGGGTAATATCAGCGTCTTGTAGAGTGTATGTTTGGTCTGGCGAGAGGTGGCCTTGCTTTAAAGTTGCTTACTCAGACCATAGTAACATCTGTTGGCCAACACTATTCACCTTCTGATTTCAAAGCTGATGTTATTAGTTTTGTTTATGGCGGTACTTCGTAACGAAGTTGTAGTTTTCAAGTTCCACAGTTGGTCCGAGTTTACATGACATCTTGTGCGTTGATACTATCGGCTTGATCTTTTCGCCATTTACTGCCAGTCCCGCATTGACAGACTTCTTCTCAATTCGTTCAAAGTTGGCTGTTACCGCTCGCAATGTTCGACCCATTATGTCGACTTCGACTAGCTTATTTACCGCTAATTCCCTGATTATTCCAATATTTGAATATCATTTTGAGTGTTCATATTATCCAGAGTTCACTGTATTAAAAAAATCAGTATGATTTACAATTTTGTGCTCAATCCAATTGCCTAATCTCTCGATCATACCCTGATTGAACGGCGATAAAAATCATAGATCTCGGATTTGTTTTCTTGATATGCTGGAATAAAAAAATGACTTTGAAAATCATGAAATCACCCATACATTTCTCATTTTGCCCTGGTTTGAGCCAATATATGAGAGCTCGCATTCTCATGATTACACCATGATGTATTCTCTTGGCGTTTGAATTTCCTCGAAGTCTTTAGGCAAACAAATTGTCGAAGAACTTTTTGAAAACATATTTAGACTCCTTGAAAATATGGATTTTGAACGCTTCAACTGTGTTTTTTGGAGACAAATTATTATTGGCTCCGTTTTTTTCTTTCGGTTTTTAAAACAGGGCTATACGGCGGATGAAACATCAATTCCATTTTTTTGGGCACTCAAAAAGACACGGAGAGCTCATTCTTGATCTTTTTGTTCATTTTTGAATTTCACAGAAAACTTTAGGCAAACAAATTGTGTTTTACCATTTAGAATTTACCGACCTACGTAGATCACGCGGTATAATTTTGGCTGAATTTGGCTCGTCTCGATTTAAATTTTATATCGGGCTCATACGCATAGATTTATTTTTCGACTCCTGTGGTGATCTTATGCATTTTTAGGTGGGTTCTCAATAAGTTAATTGTGAAAATGAATTACGACCTCGTATATTTGGTCCTTTGACACCATAATAATAGTGGGAGCCATGTATTAGGACCATAAATATGTGTGTGGCTGGATGTATGAGGACCACAAGTATGGGCCACTTATAGTTGTGGATAGTTTAGAATCATTAAAATAGGTGTGACTATCAATGAAGGCGTGGCTGTTCTAGCGTCATCAATGTAGGCGTTAATTTTTTGGGACCATCAATATAGTCATGGTCTCGGAACATCTGCACAGGGGTGAATATGTTAGAACTTCCAATATAATCGTGGATGTCTTTGGATCATCAATATAGGTGTGGATGTTTTTTTGAACCATCGTGGATTAACAATTCCATCCTGTGAATTTTAATTCCAAGAAAACAATTAGAAAACAATTAATTCCGAGAAAATACATTTTTCCTAAAACTTTCGGGTCACATTTTTTTTGGAAGTTGCGTCAAAGATTTGCGTGGAAGATTTAAGTTTTCTTGGACGAAATAGCCAGGGGTTGGGCCCGAGGTCTTTTGCAGACTTTTTTCTTCCAACTAAACCGTGCTGTCAGATCTGTCAGATTTGCACAGACGTTTTTCTACCAAGTGCAACTTGTTATTGCCTTTTAATAAAAATCAATATAAATAAATATTTATACCCCAAAAATTCACATGGAATTTATCGTATTGGTGGCAAATATAAAATTTTAGCAATACAACAACAATGTTTTCACAAATTTGGAAATTAAAAAAAAAATCATATCGATGAAAATTACCAAAGCTCTAGCCATATTTGAAAACAATATAAACAACTAACAGACAAGCCATCACATTATCCAGACTAGTTTATCCAAAACAGAAATCTTCTTCTAAAATCTATTTTCTTGTCGAAACATTTATAGACTTTATGGCAAAAACCACAAAACAAACACAAGTTCCAAAATTAAATAGACTTTGTGTTTCTTTTTGGATTTGTTTTACACCAAAATATCGAAAAATACAATTTAAACTTTGTTTGACGTCATTCGATTTGAAGAATCCAAAAAATCATTAAAAGCGCACGTTTTTAAGAAACACAATCTATGATGAGAATCAAAATCGAAAAACCATTAAACAAAAAAAATATATAAAAATCAATGATGATCTGATCATGCCGCCGATGATGGTACGTGAGTAAACATTGGGGAAAAATATTTCAAATTATTTTCCGCACAAAAAATAATTTTTGTAATTGATTTTTAATAGTTTTTCTTTTTAAATAGAACACAAATAGTTTTTCGATATTATTTTTGAAAAATGTTATTATCAAATGTGATGATGGAAGTATATGACTGCGCAACCACACTTTTGACTTTAATTATTATTTTTTTTTTGTTAGCTAAAATTTTGCTCCACCTATTTGCTTTCCATATGGAATCTGAGAAACAAAAATTTAGTGTATTTCATTTGGTGTTTAGCCGACAAAAGAATTGATTTTCTTATTTATGATTTAATAAAAAATTTAATTTATTGCAAATTAAAAAAAACATTTTTAATAATACCCAAAGTAGCAAATGTGTGAGGGATACACGCGGAGAACTTTAAGAACTATTTATATATGCAGAATACAAAATTTCGAAATTTCTAAAACATAATATTTATTTTTTATAATCAACTCCCACTGTGCAAAATCCAGTAGGATTAGTTCTTTATGAAAAATTCGATTAGAAAGCCCACGTTGAGTGTTTTAAGAATTAATAATACCATGGCTACTGAAAATTCAAAATTGTCCTGGTGCACAATGAGTTGTCTTATCTTGTTCGTTTTGTCGAATTGCTCCAATAAATTCAGGCAAGCAAATTGTGTTGTACCACTCAGAATTGTATGTTCTAGATTTAATTATACACTACACAACTATGTTGTCAGTGTATAGCATTGTGCAGCCACAAAAGTTTATAACACACGAAATATTGGTCCGAGACCCGCCTTTAATTATACCGATCGTCATATATGAAATAGCTGAGACAGTCGTCTGTCTGTCCATTACAATTTGTAAACACGATAGAGGCCACACTTATGGACCAATCGTCACCAAATTTTGCATGTAGAATAGGTTCTGCCCAAAAAATACCCCTATTGTTTTTGGTACTGATCTGTTAATATTTAGGGGATGAAAAACTTTATTTATGTCTGTTTTTCTGGAAACATCGTGAAATTTTGCATGGAGAAGGAGATCAGGCCAAAGAATAAGCGTGAAAGTTTTGATTAGGTCGGGCAATATTTAGCGGATCAAATAGACCCTGAATTTTTTGTGAAAAAATACAAAATGTGTAGTCTGGAGAAGTCGATAGTATATCCAAGAGGAGTGGTTGACCTTTAAATTGATACCGATTATATTGTTATATGTACTCGGATGTGGGAGTTATACCTAAATATTTAAAGGTGTCCATGTGCTATCATATTGATTCGAATTACTATTACTCCACTAGAGGGCGGAAATGTCGCGATAGTTCAAGTGTATATTGAAGACCTTTGGGATTTGCTTGTAACTCTCTGCTCTCCAGGCTCTTGTTTCCCTAATCATAGTTTTACCATTGCTGAACATGTTTTCAATTGATGATAATTGCTCATCAAATCCGATCATTAGGATAATGATTCAAACTTTGAAGATCGTAATATTTTTACAAAATCTAGAACATGTTCGAAGAAGGGACCCAACTATCGTAATTGTCCTTTGCAGTTAATCTGATATTATCTTTAAATCCACAATTAAATTTCCGTTGGGATTTATTAACACTAAACCTCCTCTAAACTTCCCATTATGTAATTTCTTCTTATACATTTGTCATTGGGTGTAGTACTGCATCTTCTCTGGACTCAGCCAACACAAACCATATTTTTCTGCCCTGAACCATGAAAACTAAAGCCCAACGCAATTCAAAACATATTAGTCGCATGCTTCATAACCTACTCCAAAGAGCCCCGGCTTTGTATAGCCAAAAATAATGGAGTTTTGGCCATGCATTAATTTGAGCGTATTCAATTTAATTTTTA
The DNA here is from genome assembly GCF_032173495.1 of Musca vetustissima. Taxonomy (NCBI): domain Eukaryota; kingdom Metazoa; phylum Arthropoda; class Insecta; order Diptera; family Muscidae; genus Musca; species Musca vetustissima. Next base: position 11,232 of record NW_026879862.1, read on the forward strand.
TAGATTCGTCCTTGAGGACCATGGACTAATATTCAAAGCTCTCAAAACGCACATCGGTAAATATTGAAATTTTAACGGAAAGGGGTAGTTACCATAACAGAACCCAAAAGGGGAATCTAGTCATGGGGTGTAGTACTGCATCTTCACCGGCCTTAGTCCTAAACAGCCCATATTGTTCTGTTCTGAACCATTTGATTATAAAATAAACAGAAAACTTTTGCAGTTCACAACTTTGGATGCAAATTTTAACAGGATTTCTGCGTATAAAATAACTTCACCAATTCGTCTTCAGATACTTTACACAGGATTTTCAAAGATAGGTCATCTTCACTAGGTTTAATATGATCCATAAAAGATCCAGGTTTTCTGCCCATGATGGTTCTGCTGAACATTCTTTCATAGAAGACCTGTCGCTAACCTTATATTTATAGAAAATAATTATTTGTGGAAAAAGAAATCCATTATATGAACTATAGGACTTTATTTAACATGCTTCGGAATTTCCGATTTGGCCCAAATATGCACCGTTTTTTTGTATGATTTGTTTATCATTAAAGTAATTTTGCAATGCAAGAAAAAAATTAGATAATCGCTTGGTACTCAGTCTGGGCTGTATGGCGGATGCATTATAACTTCCTAACAAAGCTCCCGAAGTTTCTGTTTCTGTGGCCTAGCGTTGTCCTGGTAAAACACGACACCTCACCTGTTGGCCAATTCTACCTTCAAACGGTCCAGTTGTTGACAGTAGAGATCAGAATTTAACGTTTGGCCATATGGAAGAAACTCATAATAAATAATCCCCCTCCAGTCCCACCAAATGCATATCAGAACCTTGTTGGCCGTTAGTCTTGGTTTGGTCACTGTTTAAGGTGCTTCACCGCTCTTCATAGAACCCTTTGGACTTGCTGTTCAAGTACTTTGGATAATTTTCTAACTGTAGAAGCCCTGTAGGAAACTGACTCAATACGCTGATCTATGATGAATTGGTCTTCGGAATTTTTTATGAATATGTGTTCCCAAAAAAAGAAGATCTCTTAAAACCTACCTGAAATGATAAACATTTCTTCAAGAGGTAAACATCTTCGAATTTCCCAAGATATGTAACAATTCTATAAATAAAAACATCCCCTCCGGATTGTATGCATCTTACGAATATAAACATGATCTCCATTTGTTAATGATTTTTATAACTGTATTATTTGTTCGCTAAACAAACGTTAGATTATTAAACCATTTTTTCACAACTTCATTTCAACACAAATTGTTGTTGAATTAATCGCATTTTCACAGATATATAGAACACAGATGAAGACGAGATATAGGTAGGTAGCAAAGACAAATCACATGACTGCACGTCGTTTTATGTGAAAGAAAAAAACTGAAATTATTGTGTTATTTTTATGATTGGTATAGCGATGACGATGAAGATGATGTTTGTGGTGCCCTCCCAAGCTCACGAATGATAATAATGTGTCATACAACAGCTGCTAATCTTCACCATTCCCCAACACCATTATTATTAGTCGGTTGCGTTTTTATTACGCTTCTAGGTGGATAGGTGGTAGGGGAGAGCAATGTTAACTTCTTGTGTTTACATTTCAGCTCCAGGGGGTTTTCTTATTGTACATAGTTTTAATAGTTTTAATTTTTTCTTATTATTCTCCCCTCTTTGGATTTTCTTTAAAAGCTACCGTTATAAGATTTTCTTCGCCCTGAGGCAGAAGATGTATTAGGGAGGTCGGTAATTAAAGACAAGACACAAGGGAAAGTACAGAGACTTATGCTGACTTGAGGAATGATTCCAAAAAAATTATTTAGTAAAAAAATATTTTGGTGATTTTATGCCTATATAAGGGCAATTGAAAAATGTTCCAACAAATTAAATTAAGCCGATTTTTTTTACTCGAATTCAACTGAGGTAAATTATTACAAAAAATTCCCTCAAGACCAGAACAAATTAGCTCCTTATTAAAGGAGCACATTCGTACTTTGTTTTACAGGGCACATGTCTTGCCCGGGCTTGAATGAAAGTTCTCAGGGATTATTGCGAAACATGCAGAGCATAGTTGCCACAATAAATTAGGACTTGGATATTTTTAAATTTTTGTTTTTTTTTTCATGGTCCACATACTCATTCATTTCCTGCTTTGACTCTTATGGCTATTTTTTATTCGTTTTGGTTTTTCCTGGAAATTGTTTGATGGCCTCCCCTAAAAAAACATTTTAAACATACGGATTAATTTTAAATTAAAATGAAAGTGTTTTGGACTCAACCGATATTTCCTGTTACAAACTGCTCAATTCCAAATAAGAAATGAAAAAATACTTTTCCATTGCTCCGTTTGATATATTAGCAAAAGTGGTTTGTAGTTATAAAGGATCGTATTTATTTCTACACTCAAAAATTAGTGCAAATGCGAGCATGATTGTATATAACAACAACACTTTTTGAGTCACCTCTTTTCCTCGTGGGTTTAATACCATCCTAAACTAATATCCTTTTAAAAATTCAAGGGAAATTTTCAAAAACTCTAAAATAGTTTATATCTGATTATGTTGGAAAAGTCAGAAGACAGCTAAAGCTCCTATTACCTTTTGAAAAAATTTTAATTAATCTTGAAGGGAATATTCTAAACGTTTTGAAACAAGTAAAATTGTCGAACTTTTAATGCCCTACACCATTAAGTGAACATCCTGATAATCAAATACCGAACTAAAGACACTCAGATTTGGCTAGAACCTTGAAATACTAAAATTGCGTTTTTTAAAAATGAATTTTGAAATCCTCAAAATACCGAATGATGGGATTATCGTTATATGGCGGGTACATTAAAAAATACAGCCAAATAATTTTAGTAACAAAACTTGACCAAACTCCCAAATAATCTTTTTAACTAATAGATTTGCCTTTAATTATGGCTATGCTTCGAAAAATATCCTTAAACAATCCACGCCTATGGCTATGCTTCGAAAAATATCCTTAAACAATCCACGCCTATGGCTATGCTTCGAAAAATATCCTTAAACAATCCACGCCTATGGCTATGCTTCGAAAAATATCCTTAAACAATCCACGCCTATGGCTATGCTTCGAAAAATATCCTTAAACAATCCACGCCTACGGCTATGCTTCGAAAAATATCCTTAAACAATCCACGCCTATGGCTATGCTTCGAAAAATATCCTTAAACAATCCACGCCTATGGCTATGCTTCGAAAAATATCCTTAAACAATCCACGCCTATGGCTATGCTTCGAAAAATATCCTTAAACAATCCACGCCTATGTCTATGCTTCGAAAAATATCCTTAAACAATCCACGCCTATGTCTATGCTTCGAAAAATATCCTTAAACAATCCACGCCTATGTCTATGCTTCGAAAAATATCCTTAAACAATCCACGCCTATGTCTATGCTTCGAAAAATATCCTTAAACAATCCACGCCTATGTCTATGCTTCGAAAAATATCCTTAAACAATCCACGCCTATGTCTATGCTTCGAAAAATATCCTTAAACAATCCACGCCTATGTCTATGCTTCGAAAAATATCCTTAAACAATCCACGCCTATGTCTATGCTTCGAAAAATATCCTTAAACAATCCACGCCTATGTCTATGCTTCGAAAAATATCCTTAAACAATCCACGCCTATGTCTATGCTTCGAAAAATATCCTTAAACAATCCACGCTTATGTCTATGCTTCGAAAAATATCCTTAAACAATCCACGCCTATGTCTATGCTTCGAAAAATATCCTTAAACAATCCACGCCTATGTCTATGCTTCGAAAAATATCCTTAAACAATCCACGCCTATGTCTATGCTTCGAAAAATATCCTTAAACAATCCACGCCTATGTCTATGCTTCGAAAAATATCCTTAAACAATCCACGCCTATGTCTATGCTTCGAAAAATATCCTTAAACAATCCACGCCTATGTCTATGCTTCGAAAAATATCCTTAAACAATCCACGCCTATGTCTATGCTTCGAAAAATATCCTTAAACAATCCACGCCTATGTCTATGCTTCGATAAATATCCTTAAACAATCCACGCCTATGTCTATGCTTCGAAAAATATCCTTAAACAATCAACGCCTATGTCTATGCTTCGAAAAAATATCCTTAAACAATCCACGCCTATGTCTATGCTTCGAAAATATCCTTAAACAATCCACGCCTATGTCTATGCTTCGAAAAATATCCTTAAACAATCCACGCCTATGTCTATGCTTCGAAAAATATCCTTAAACAATCCACGCCTATGTCTATGCTTCGAAAAATATCCTTAAACAATCCACGCCTATGTCTATGCTTCGAAAAATATCCTTAAACAATCCACGCCTATGTCTATGCTTCGAAAAATATCCTTAAACAACCCACGCCTATGGCTATGCTTCGAAAAATATCCTTTAATAAATCCACGCCTATGGCTATGCTTCGAAAAATATTCTTTATTAAATCCACGCCTCTGGCTATGCTTTGGAAAATATTTTTTAATAAATCCACTCCTCTGGCTATGCTTCGAAAAATATTCTTTAATAAATCCACGCCTATGGCTATGCTTCAAAAACATTATTTAAAAATCCACGCCTTTGGCTATGCTTCAAAAACATTATTTAAAAAATCCACGCCTATGGCTATGCTTCAAAAACATTCTTTAAAAATCCACGCCTTTGGGTATGTTTCAAAAACATTCTTTAAAAAATCCACGCCTATGGCTATGCTTCATAAACATTCATTAAAAATCCACGCCTTTGGCTATGCTTCAAAAACATTCTTTAAAAATTCACGCCTTTGGGTATGCTTCAAAAACATTCTTTAAAAAATCCACGCCTATGGCTATGCTTTGAAAAATATTCATTAAAAAATCCACGCTTATGGCTATGCTTCGAAAAATATTGTTTAAAAAATCCACGCCTATGGATATGCTTGAAAAGATATTCTTAAAAAAATCCACGCCTATGGCTATGCTTCGAAAAATATTCTTTAAAAAATCCACGCCTATGGCTATGCTTCGAAAAATATCCTTAAACAATTCACGCCTATGGCTATGCTTCGAAAAATATTCTTTAAAAAAATCCACGCCTATTGATATGCTTGAAAAGATATTCTTAAAAAAATCCACGCGTATTGTGAAGCTTACTAAATATTCTTTAAAAAAAATCCTCGACTATAGCTATGCTGGAAAAAAACTAGCATTATTCCTTGAGTGTAATTGTATGTACAATCGAGTTATTTTCCTCTTGAAAAAAATCAACAACATCTGGACCAAATGTGCGTTACCATTCAGGGTTTGTCTGACTGGCCGGTAGCTTAAATCAATTTCTCAGGTGTTTGTATTTATTTTTTTCAATTCAACGCTTTCGAATCCAGAAGAAGGGTGACGGGAAAAATATGACACTAATACTTTTTCAAAAGTAACAACAACAACAATGTGACTTGTCTACCACGACAACTAGGTTACGACGGGAATCCCAAATAAAGAGTCAACACAAGCAAAAGATATTTGCCAAAAGCAAACAACAACGACAACGAAATGCCCCTTGCAGAAATTTGGCCCCTCCCTAGTTTGGTTATTTACCTAAACAGAAAGACGAAAAAATAAAAAAAAACAAAACTGGTGTATGACTAAATGGAGTTCCAATATCAGAAAAAACCTCTAACCAAAATAAAATTGGGTCTTCGTAGTCTCTACAAGAGGTGTGTGACTGTTTCGTATTTTTTAACACAAAAATGTTGTGTGAATTTTTGTAAAAACGTCATTACCTCTTTTTTGGTTGGTTGTATGTTCGCAAGTTCGGAACATATAAGCCATGTGTGTTTTACCAGCATTTGCTACTTCTGTTTTTGTTTTTGGATTTTTACTCTCTAGTTCCATTTCAAACATGTAGTCGTCTATCTTGTAGCAGCGTCATCGTAGCTATTTGTCTTCAGAGCTGTCTGCCTGCAGCTGCAAATTATTGTAACAACAACAGCAACAAACAACAACAAAAAACTCGAGCACTTAAAGCTCTTTGGAAATAAAAATCAGTCATAAAGTTCATTCAACTTTCCGAGCGTGTGTGTGCGGAGTTAGGTTTTTATGTTTTTCTGTTTGTTTGTGTATTTTTTTCTTCTTCTTCGTCTTAAATGGCAACAAATTGTATCACACAATTTTCCATGAGACCTAAGTCGTCGACGGTAACTGAATAAGTGTGAAATTACATAAAACTTCAAAGCGGATTTGGTTGGGTTTTTTTATTTGGCCAACAAAAACAAATTAATAACTTGATTTATCGGTGTGCAATCAATAAATTATATGACACACAATTTTGATTATTATATAATCGGAGCAAAATTGAAAAAAGTGTTGGGTCTGATAACAAATGCATTGCAGATAATCTGACATGGGTGTGGATTTTTGAAGAATATTTTTTCAGGCTTAGCCAGAGACTTGGATTTTTTAAATAATATTTTTTTTAAATAATATTTTTTAAAGAATATTTTATAGAGGAGGCGTGGATTTTTTAAATAATATTTTTTCAAGTCCTTATAGATGAGGCGTGGATTTTTTAAAGAATATTTTTTCAAGTCCTTAGAAGAGGAGGCGTGGATTTTTTAAAGAATATTTTTTCAAGTCCTTATAGATGAGGCGTGGATTTTTTAAAGAATATTTTTTCAAGTCCTTATATATGAGGTGTGGATTTTTTAAAGAATATTTTTTCAAGTCCTTATATATGAGGCGTGGATTTTTTAAAGACTATTTTTTCAAGTCTTTATAGAGAAGGCGTGGATTTTTTAAATAATATTTTTTCAAGTCCTGATTGAGGAGTAGGCGTGGATTTTTTAAACAATATTTTTTCAAGTCCTGATTGAGGAGTAGGCGTGGATTTTTTAAACAATATTTTTTCAAGTCCTGATTGAGGAGTAGGCGTGGATTTTTTAAACAATATTTTTTCAAGTCCTGATTGAGGAGTAGGCGTGGATTTTTTAAACAATATTTTTTCAAGTCCTGATTGAGGAGTAGGCGTGGATTTTTTAAACAATATTTTTTCAAGTCCTGATTGAGGAGTAGGCGTGGATTTTTAAAACAATATTTTTTCAAGTCCTGATTGAGGAGTAGGCGTGGATTTTTAAAACAATATTTTTTCAAGTCCTGATTGAGGAGTAGGCGTGGATTTTTTAAACAATATTTTTTCAAGTCCTGATTGAGGAGTAGGCGTGGATTTTTTAAACAATATTTTTTCAAGTCCTGATTGAGGAGTAGGCGTGGATTTTTTAAACAATATTTTTTCAAGTCCTGATTGAGGAGTAGGCGTGGATTTTTTAAACAATATTTTTTCAAGTCCTGATTGAGGAGTAGGCGTGGATTTTTTAAACAATATTTTTTCAAGTCCTGATTGAGGAGTAGGCGTGGATTTTTTAAACAATATTTTTTCAAGTCCTGATTGAGGAGTAGGCGTGGATTTTTTAAACAATATTTTTTCAAGTCCTGATTGAGGAGTAGGCGTGGATTTTTTAAACAATATTTTTTCAAGTCCTGATTGAGGAGTAGGCGTGGATTTTTTAAACAATATTTTTTCAAGTCCTGATTGAGGAGTAGGCGTGGATTTTTTAAACAATATTTTTTCAAGTCCTGATTGAGGAGTAGGCGTGGATTTTTTAAACAATATTTTTTCAAGTCCTGATTGAGGAGTAGGCGTGGATTTTTTAAACAATATTTTTTCAAGTCCTGATTGAGGAGTAGGCGTGGATTTTTTTAAACAATATATTTTTAGAAGAGGAGGCGTGGATTTTTTAAAAAATATTTTTTCAAGTCCTTAGAAGAGGAGGCATGGATTTTTTAAAAAATATTTTTTCAAGTCCTTAGAAGAGGAGGCGTGGATTTTTTAAAAAATATTTTTTCAAGTCCTTAGAAGAGGAGGCGTGGATTTTTTAAAAAATATTTTTTCAAGTCCTTAGAAGAGGAGGCGTGGATTTTTTAAAAAAATTTTTTTCAAGTCCTTAGAAGAGGAGGCGTGGATTTTTTAAAAAATATTTTTTCAAGTCCTTAGAAGAGGAGGCGTGGATTTTTTAAAAAATATTTTTTCAAGTCCTTAGAAGAGGAGGCGTGGATTTTTTAAAAAATATTTTTTCAAGCATAGCCTTCATGCGATTTAAATAACTCAAATACCAATCAAATTCGTCACCAACATCCTTCCTGTGTTGATGTTCTTTGATAGTGGTAGTATGCAGCCATAAATGACTGACACAGATCCAAATTGTCGGTCGTCTAGTAATCATATTAAAGTTTTATTCACAATCCGTCTAACAATTTTGTTGTCTGCTTTTGCAAAATAGTCAGGCTGTCTGCTTATCAAATAAAGTTGCCACTTTTGACTTTTTCTGGCAAATGGCATTTTTTAAATAATTTTGGTCGGTTATAGTTTTTGGTAATTTGACTGAAATTTGGGAATATTTTATGATTCCTCTAAGTGTACTAATTCTGCAGGTTTGGAACTTGTAGAATATTTTTATGTAGAAGCAAGCGGCAACTTGGTCTCCTGTTTTGTTCTTCATTTCAATATTGGTCTGCTTTTAATTCTAAACTAGAAAAGGGGCAACAATTTTTTCAAACGTCCATATAGACAAACAAGTAATTCATAAACAAAGTTTGACGTTTGACGGACACAAACACATGCGTGACTGATGTGTGTTGTCCATTAATTTTTTGCTTGATGATGATGGGTGGGTGGATGGATGTATGACTGTCTGGGCGAATGAATGAAGAAACGGATGAATGAATGGTTAGCTTCATACAATTTGGCCCAATGCCATAATCTGCATTGACTGGACACTGCTGGACTTCCTAAAGAGTCAATATTATTATTTCTAAAACACAAAGAAAATTTTTATTAACAAATAAAAACAATTTTTTCTCCACAAATTTCCATACATCAATTCCAATCTAATTTTTTTCTTCTATTTCCTTTCTTTACAGTTTTAATTACAACCTGGCAAACAACAATAAATAATTCCTTGTCGGAATCTTTCCACAACTCTTGATTCTCGCATCCAGATCCAGTAGATAAGACGAACTGTGACGTAACTTATTTTTCCTTTCTTAATACTCTACCACACACACACACACATAACATATTCTTAGGTTAGAAACGGCCACAACGTTCCCCCTCTATACTCGTACTCCGTTTTTTATTAATAAGAAACATTACAATTGCAACATCACAAGAACACGAACAACAACACTAACAAAATGAGTAAAAAACCAACAGCTGGACCCGCGTTACACAAAGTAATTATGGTTGGTAGTGGTGGTGTTGGTAAATCAGCCCTAACCCTACAATTTATGTACGATGAATTCGTTGAGGACTACGAACCAACCAAAGCCGATAGTTATAGAAAAAAGGTAAGTTTTGGGGATTTTTTCAGAAGAATATTTTTTTTAATATGGCACATATGACAATATTTTTAAGAGTGGACTTGTTTACTTTTTAACAAGTCCATCCTTAAAAATAAAAAATAATTTTCACAGATCTTTAAAAATGTGGAATTTTTGAAGAAAAAGAACTTTAAAGTAGTGAATTTTCTAGACCATTTAAATATGGTTTTCTAGAAGCATCAGAGCGTATTTTAAAGTATTAAATTTGAAGGGTTATCAGAACTTTTTAAATATATTTAAGGATTGTTCTAGGGTGGATTTGAAGGTCTTTTCAGAATATTTTCTTCCAGAATCAACACTTATCTTTGAAGGATCTTAAAAACGTAAATTTTAGTTGAATATTTTTATGGATTGTCTGACTGAGGATAAAAAGAATATTTCTATATAAAACTTTCAGGGTTTATTTTTTTAAAGGACTGTCAGCGATTGAATTTTTGAAATAATATTTTTGAAATCATTGATATTTTAATTAATAATTTTGAATAAATATTTTATTTTAATAAATTAAAAAATATATTTTTAAATGTATATCAGAACATGATTTTAAAAAAAAAGGACTATCTATCAGAGCAGAGGAATTTTTTTTACAAAATATTTTTAATGAACTATTAGGGCCTGATTTTTTTAAAAAGATATTTTTAGAGGAATAACAGAACCTGGAATATTGAAAAAAATATCTTTTGAGGGTCGTACCTAAATTCGTATTAAAAATAAATTGAAATGACATTTTGCAGTAAAAAAACATAACAGTCAATTATGTGCAATTTTGGTTTCGTAGATTCCGATCAGGAATTTTTGATGTGAAAGATGCACCTCGCACAAATAGGTCGGTCGTCGAAAATGTCGATAAAGTCGGAGAAATAATCGAAGTTGACCGGCATGTTAGCAGTCGTAACATCGCCTAGGAGCAAAAAATCTACCATAAAACTGTTTTAAACCATTTACAATTGACCAGAAATGGACAAAATTTGCCAACAGTGGAGGTGTCGTGTTTCACCAGGACAACGCTAGGCCACACACATCTACAGTGACTCGCCAGAAACTTCGAGAGCTTGGTTGGAAAGTTCTAATGCATCCGCCACACAGTCCGGACTAGGCACCAAGTGATTATCATATTTTTCTTGCATTGCAAAATGATAAAAATTAGATACCAATTGAGGATTGTGACTCCTATGAGAGAGGCATTATGAAGTTACCTTTAAAATGGCAACAAATCATACAACAAAACGGTGCATATTTCGGACCAAATCAGACATTCGGAAGCATGTTAAATAAAGTCCTATGGTTCATATAAAAATGAGTACAGAGTAGAGTTGTTATTTTATTTTTAAATATTTTCAAAGACGCACCGATGATATAGATTTTTTAAACATATTTTTAAGGCCAGGAATGGCGTACATTTTTATACCCTACCCAACTATGTGGTCATCAGGGTATTATAGCTTTTTGCCGTCCCAAGAGTTTGTAACGCCGCGAAATATTGGTCATAGACCCACCTTTAAGTATACCGATCGTCATATCTCTACTAGCTGAGTTGATCTAGACAAGTGTGTCCATCCGTCCGTCTATCCATTATAATTTGTAAATAAGGTACAGGCCACAGTAATGAACTAATCTTCATGAAATTTTGCATATAGGATAGGTTCTGGCCAATGAAGACCCCTTTTGTTTTTGATAAAGATCGATTAATATTTGTGCCAAACACTTTATTTTTGTCTGATATTCTTGTCGCTCCAGAGGCCGCAATTATGGCCCGAACATCGTGAATTTTCACATTAGAAAGGGGATAGGGCCAAAGAATAAGTATGCCTGCTTAGATAAACATCGGTCAATATTTAGCGGGTCAAATGGACCCTGACTTTTGTGTGAAAAATTTTTAAAATTTGTATTCTATAGCGTATATCAAACCGTTTTGGAGATACAAGGATACAAGGAAAGTCTTTCTACATGACAGAATCTCCTTATAAATAGCATGGTTTTTTTAGGGTGTCCGGCCTTCGGCCGGGATTTTAAGGCTTTTAGCTATGATGGGGTTATTTCAAACCAAAACGGTTTGAGATAACCCCATCATATCACCACATAACCCGTTGACGTATTTCCACGAGTCTGACTCGTGGTACAATTTGTGTGCCTAACATGATTATGATTCGATTCTCATAATAATCGATAATAAAACTAGTTGATGCTGTGCACAACATCTAATCTAAAATAAATATTTTTATTACATGCATTCACATTTCGTTTCGTTTTGCTGTTGTTCTTAAGCATCAAAACCGGTTTACTTAGTGCAAGTTCTGTGCTAATAGTTGGAAGCGAACTTCGTTGCGCTAATTGATACGTCAAAGGGTTAATTGAAATGATTAAAATGATACCCATTTTATATTAACCGGATACCCGTACCCGAACTTCCGAGTCAAATAACCGGGTACGTCCCCCAAGAAAAAAAGATATTCCCATAATTAGGGTAAAAATACCTACCTCTGGAAAAACATTTCAGAAAAATCTGATCGTTTTTATTAAACTAGAGTTGTTCCACCTATTATCACACTAGATGACTGAAATATAGCGCTGATAGCTTTGAAATTTTCCATGTGGATTCTGGTATGGTCAAGGACAACGCCTATAATTTTCGGTGATGATCAGATAATAATACTGGGATAAAGTGGACCGAAAACTTAATTTTTTTGTTAATTCGAGTCGATCTATATATTTGTTAACTTTTTTAATGACCAGATATGACGTATATTTTTTAAAAACATTTTTAAGTCCCAGCGTTGGTGTAGATTTATTTAAAAGCATCTTTAAGACCCAGCTTGGCGTAGATTTTTTAAAAGCATTTTTAAGATCCAGCTAGGCGTAGATTTTTTTAAAAAATATTTTTAAGGCCTATCTATGGTGTAGAAGTTACGTAGATCAATATCCATGGTATATTTGTACCCATCCAAATTAATCGCTTTGTAGCAAAGGAAAATCAAGAAAAATATATATGGAAAATATTTACAATTTTATTGGTAAAAATACCTCAAGAATAACTGTCCCAAAATTTGAGCCAAATATCCCCATTATTGAAAAATTTTCAGAGATACAATGTACCTTTCAGGGATTTTAAGGTTGGGGACTTTTTATAGAAACATTTTCAGATCTCTTATTATTTTTAGTCTTTTATCAAACTTTTTAAGGATAGTTCGCTTGATTTTTAGAGATTCAAGCATGACTTATATGAAGAATAGGTTTCGAGGATCATTTTAAGACGTTGATTTATGAATATTTCCATGTATCTTAAGATAAAGAATTTTTAATGACTGTTTTATTTCGAAATGTCTCACTAAAATATTTTCTTGTATTTTCTTTCAGGTTGTATTAGATGGCGAAGAAGTACAAATAGATATATTGGACACAGCCGGCCAAGAAGACTACGCTGCCATCCGTGATAATTATTTTCGTAGTGGTGAAGGTTTCCTGTGTGTTTTCTCTATAACAGACGATGAAAGCTTCCAGGCTACACAAGAATTTAGGTGAGTTTATTAGAAATATACAAAATTAGAATAATGGAGAAGGCCCGCTTTGAGGACAACAAATAAAAATTTGTCGATCTATTTTAGAATATGTTAACCTTGCAATTTTTATTACGTCATCGGCTTAACGCAGTATTGGTTATTTAGGGAAAAAGTCCTGAACAAGATCAGGCGTTTATTTTGCTAATAACGACTATCGATTATAGGGACAAATTTCATCGGTTCCTTCTCCTTCGTTATAAACGATTTCGACTCTATACATATTATCTGATGTTAGTAGTCTAGAGGCTAACTTTTTTATTTTTTATTCTATACTTTATTAAAATCCTTCCCTTTGTATCGCAAAACAATATCACAAGGTGCATTTCTTCACGATTTTTATGTTATCGAATTTACGCATAACTAGATATAATTATAGGCGCTAGTCCTATCAATAATACACTTGAAATATAATCCCATCCTATAACTTGACCTGATTATTTGCGCTGTAACTCTACTTGCTTTTACTTACTCACATTTCATGTTATTTGTTTGTTTATTTGTCACCTGTTGTTGTCTTATGGCATAAACATTTGACCAAATGAATGGTACCTGTCATTCATTGCAGCTTTCCATTTTTTCCTTCTCCTTCCATAAAGCAGTTGAAATTTAATATTTCTTTTTGGCTTTGGTTAAGCCGACGACGCACATCATAAGCCAGACTTTAAATCAGCTTTAGCTTTGCAACCTCTCACTGCCACAATAATGACGACGAAGATGATGATGAGCTGTCCATTGTGGTTAATGTCATCTGCCGCAGAGAGAGCGAAAGAGATGTCATCTTTTGTCCAATTCGTACATTAACTTTTGCTAATTTTCGCTGCTGTCGCTGCCGTTGTCGTCATTTTCTTTTAATTTACTTTTCATTAACACTTTCTCAGCAACAATGCCATGCCAATTTTATTGTTGGTGTTGTTTTTGATGTTTCGTTTTTTGTTTTCTTCGTCTGACCACCGACCGACGATGTTAATGAACATTGTCATATTAATTTCAAAGTCTTTGCTAATTAACACCATCACGTCTCTTTGGTCATCAGTAGTATTCGGTCGGTCGGGGTGACGAACATTTGGCTTTGGGTGTGTGTGAGGGTTTATAACTGACCAGTTCAGTTCAGGGACTTGCTTTACAATTGGCAAGTGGTTTTCTTTTTTGGTAAGTATTTGTATAATTGTTCACCTGCCGAAAAATCTGGATAGATGTTAAATACATGACAATCAGCTAATTGAGATTTAGAAAGTGTGTATACGAGGGGATGCATATTGTTTTATACTTTATATCTTCCTTATGCTCTTCCACAACATTTTTCAATGATATCTCAATCACATCCAGTGAGACTTCTAGGCAAAAGAACAAGTCTTCTAAAAATTGAAACCGAAATGATCAGCAGGACCTTCTGTGATAGACTACATTTTGATTTAGACTACATTTAAATAAAAGGGCTCCAAAAACAGCTAGAAGACTCAACGTATTTTCAATATTTTTAGCAGGTTATCTAGAGATCGAAGTCCTTATATTTTCAGCAGGACTTCTTGTGATAAGAGATCTTCATCTGAACTTGCAAAAACAAACGAAAATATTCAGCTGCACCTTTTAAGTTAAATTATTAGATGATCGATAGATAGAAGGTCCTCAACTTATTTCCAGAAGGTATTTTTGAGAATGAACTCCTTATAAAAAACAAAATATAGTTATTTAAAAAGAGTAGGCCTTCAGCAGCTCTTTCAGAAACAGGAGATCTTCAGCAGGACTTCTTTGGTTATGGTATATCTATCAGGCGTTCAAATCCACCTCTGTGGCAAATCCTGGAAAAGACCCACGAAAAGCACATCGACACATTCCACCTATTGGTCGATTATAAAACCGCATTCGAAAGCCCTATCCGTTCAGAGGTGTTTAATGCCATGTTCCCGTTCGGCGTTCCTGAATGAATTAATACGGCTATACAGGATAACTTTAACTGGCACATGATCAGCAGTTAAAGTCGAAAAGGACCTCGCGGAGCCCTTCAATACCGAAAGAGGATTCAGACAAGGTGACAGTTTGTCGTGTGACATTTTTAACATCCTGCTGGAAAAGGTCATACGAGAGGCAACGATGAACAGAAATGACACACTGTACACCTAACAACACATGTTACTCGCCTACGCCGGTGGCATCGATATAATGGGTCGAACATTGCGAGCAGTAACAGCCAACTTTGAACAAATTAAGAAGGACTCCACCAAAGTGTCTTTCAAATTTGATGAGGCAGCTCTTGGAATGTTTGAGAGAAAATTTCTCCGAAAGCTCTTTGGGCCGAATGAACCATGAGTTGTACCCTCTATTCTCGTACATCGGTATTGTCAGACGTACTTTGGCTAGGTCAACTTGTGGAAATGGATGAGGATTCCCCCACTCAAAAGAAATATAAAAGCGACCCAAGTGAATGTTCACACAGAAGGGGAAGGTCACGAATAAGACGGGAAGATCGGAAGACGCCATTTCGAAACATGGTCTTTCAAATTGGATGTGCTGTGCACAAGACCGACGCGCCTGGAAATCTTTTGAAGCTCTGTTTATGGAACAAAATTTCTGTCACAAGTCAGCTATAAAATTGAATATATATCTATTCTGAAATTCTCTGGAATATATCGTATTGGAATGAACACCAAAAATCGAGTATATGTATATCAAATATGTTAATGTATATTTTTATTGAATAGGTCCGCATATTCATGCGCTCAGGGTCAAACGTTTAAAACTATTCTCCCTTTCCCCCTGGTAGTTATGCTTTCATATTGATATTGAGGTTTTCAATTCGAAACGTCACACTTTACTACGGTTTTATACAAATCTACAACAAATGCCACCAGATTTTGCACAAAATTACAAATTCCAGATTCCCGATAGAAATTAAAAAAAAACACACACACTTTTGATTACTATTTCAATTTTCTGTAAAATTATATAGAATTTTGTTTGCAAATGTGTGTTTATTTTTTAATTTCGAGCAGCCATTGTTTATTTATTTTTTATTTCTTGCTAGAGGAAAGAAACAAATTTTCACAAACTCTTGGCGACGACGTACATAATTTATGTTCAAGATTTTCCAAACAACAACAACATTTCATTCTCCGGTTGTGGTGGGGCAGCCAAACAATTCATTTGTGGCGATTGTTTCCCATACAAATATTACAAAGGCTGCCGGCGTATCATTTCACACAATTGTTTTCCACATTTAGATCCGTATCCGAAAATCTCTTCATGTCTATCTCTCCTTCTCGTCTGTTCCCTTTAGCTGTCGAGCAAATAATTGACAAATGAAAAACTTGAGGGCCAAGATGGTCATATATACGATTCTGTAAACCGCAACAAGTTTTTATTTACCGAGCAGATTATAAAAGTTTGTAAAACAAAGGCTTGGTGGTTTAGAAAACGTAGTTAATAGACCTCTGTATGCTGTTACACAGACCAACACAATCTTGGAAATAAAAAAATGTGATTCAGAGGAAACTCATAAGGGTTGACACATTTCATTGAAAATAAATGACCACTATAATTCTATTAATTTAATATTGTAAAAAATTATCCAAGGAATTTCTGAACCTAATAAAATCAATCGAAAAGTCTGCACATGAGAATTTTGACTTTTTGAGCCTCTGTAACATCGATAACAATTATAGAGTAAAATATAAGGGTTGTCAGCAGACTTTTTGAACTAAGTGTATATTCGCAATTTTTTTTTTACCAACAACAAGTTACCTTCATTTTATTTATTTTCTTCTTCTATTTTTTCCTAAATTGTTTGCTATTGATTACCGGTGAAATGGGTATGACTCATACCTCAAACACTTGCGAATAATCAAACATCCTCACACACAGGCACACACATCAACCACTTAGTCGATTTCACAGCCATACATTATTCGTCATTAATGTACGGAACACCCTCCGCCGGCGCCCAACTCCCCCTTCATATAAATATGAACGTAATTTACAAAGTATTTATGTTTCATGTTTTGTTTTTTATTATTATTTCCCCTCGAAAACCCCTTCAATGGATGGATGGACTATAAATAAACGATAGTTTATTTTTCAGGGTTAACTAATTACTGATAAAAAACAATTCACAATGAACTATACAAACAACAATATCAGCACTAGTACAATTGTATCGTATGGAAATTGGAATTTCATTACACCACCTCACTCATGCGACTGTATAACTGCATATCAGAATACAAGGCAGTAACAATAGGACAAAATTACACACAAAAAAACTTCTGAAAACCTAAACCTTAAACTTGTTATTTTTTTTATTCGAAAAGGGTGACTGTAGAACATTGCTTGAAGAAAATGAATCATTCGCATTGTAAGGGGGATTTTTTTTATTGAAGACTCACGTATATTCTCAATGAACCTTGATATTATGTGAGCTTATCGCTTAGATGTTCCTTAAAAATATTTTTTGAAGTCCTCCTCTGTAAGGACTTGAACAAATATTCTAAAAAAATCCACCACTCTATAGGGTCCTGAAAATATGCTCTAAAAAAATTGACCACTCTATAGGGTCCTGAAAAAATATTCTAAAATTAAAAATCCACCACTCTATAGGGTCCTGAAAAAAATATTCTAAAAAAAATCCACCTCTCTATAGGGTCTTGAAAAAATATTCTTAAAAAATCCACGCCTTGGATAGTCTTTGAAAAACTATACTTTAAATATCCACGCCTTCGAAAGTCCACGCCGCGCTTAGTCTTTAAAAGTCTTAAAAAATCCATGCCCTGGAAAGTTCATGCCGCGCTTAGTCCTTAAAATTCTTAAAAAATCCAATCCTTGGTAAGTCCATGCCGCGCTTAGTCCTTAAAACTCTTAAAAAATCCATGCCTTGGAAAGTATATGCCGTGAATAGTCCTAACTATTATTAAAAAAAGTCCACGCCTCCTCTATAAGGACTTGAAAAACTTTTGTTTAAAAAATCCACGGACTTGAAAAAATTCACGCCTACTCCTTTTAGGACTAAAAAAAAAATTTTACTTAACAAAATCCACGACTACTCCTCTAAAGGCTTGAAAAAATATTCTTGAAAAAATTCACGCATTTCTCTATAAGGACTTAAAAAAATATTCTTGGAAAAATGTACGCATTTCTCTATAAGGAATATTCTTTAAAAATCCACGCCTACTCCTCTAAGGATTTAAAAAAATATTCTTGGAAAAATGTACGCATTTCTCTATAAGGAATATTCTTTTAAAAATCCACGCCTACTCCTCTAAGGATTTAAAAAAATATTCTTGGAAAATTTTACGCATTTCCCTATAAGGAATATTCTTTAAAAAATCCACGCCTACTCCTCTAAGGATTTAAAAAAATATTCTTGGAAAAATTCACGCATTTCTCTATAAGGAATATTCTTTTAAAAATCCACGCCTACTCCTCTAAGGATTTAAAAAAATATTCTTTTAAAAATTTACGCCTACTCCTCTAAGGATTTAAAAAAATATTCTTTTAAAAATCCACGCCTACTCTTCTAAGGATTTAAACAAAATATTCTTTTAAAAATCCACGCCTACTCCTCTAAGGATTTAAAAAAATATTCTTTTAAAAATTTACGCCTACTCCTCTAAGGATTTAAAAAAATATTCTTTTAAAAATCCACGCCTACTCTTCTAAGGATTTAAACAAAATATTCTTTTAAAAATCCACGCCTACTCCTCTAAGGATTTAAAAAAATATTCTTGGAAAAATTCACGCATTTCTCTATTAGGAATATTCTTTAAAAAATCCACGCCTAATCCTCTAAGGATTTAAAAACATATTCTTGGAAAAATTCACGAATTTCTCTATAAGGAAAATTCTTTTAAAAATCCACGCCTACTCCTCCCAAACATTTAAAAAAATATTCTTTAAAAAATCCACGCCTACTCCTCCCAAACATTTAAAAAAATATTCTTTAAAAAATCCACGCCTACTCCTCTAAGGATTTAAAAACATATTCTTGTAAAAATTCACGCATTTCTCTATAAGGAAAATTCTTTTAAAAATCCACGCATTTCTCTATAAGGAAAATTCTTTTAAAAATCCACGCCTACTCCTCCGAAACATTTAAAAAAATATTCTTTAAAAAATCCACGCCTACTCCTCCCAAACATTTAAAAAAATATTCTTTAAAAAATCCACGCCTACTCCTCCCAAACATTTAAAAAAATATTCTTTAAAAAATCCACGCCTACTCCTCCCAAACATTTAAAAAAATATTCTTTAAAAAATCCACGCCTACTCCTCCCAAACATTTAAAAAAATATTCTTTAAAAAATCCACGCCTACTCCTCCGAAACATTTAAAAAAATATTCTTTAAAAAATCCACGCCTACTCCTCCGAAACATTTAAAAAAATATTCTTTAAAAAATCCACGCCTACTCCTCCGAAACATTTAAAAAAATATTCTTAAAAAATCCACGCCTACTCCTCCGAAACATTTAAAAAAATATTCTTTAAAAAAGCCACGCCTTGATGTTGCCTTTAAAAAAATATTCTTTAAAAAATCCACGCCTACTCCTACGAAACATTTAAAAAATCCACGCCTACTCCTCCGAAACATTTAAAAAAATATTCTTTAAAAAATCCACGCCTACTCCTCCCAAACATTTAAAAAAAAATATTCTTTAAAAAATCCACGCCTACTCCTCCCAAACATTTAAAAAAAAAATATTCTTTAAAAAATCCACGCCTACTCCTCCCAAACATTTAAAAAAATATTCTTTAAAAAATCCACGCCTACTCCTCCCAAACATTTAAAAAAATATTCTTTAAAAAATCCACGCCTAATCCTCCCAAACATTTAAAAAAATATTCTTTAAAAAATCCACGCCTACTCCTCCCAAACATTTAAAAAAATATTCTTTAAAAAATCCACGCCTACTCCTCCCAAACATTTAAAAAAATATTCTTTAAAAAATCCACGCCTACTCCTCCCAAACATTTAAAAAAATATTTTTTAAAAAATCCACGCCTACTCCTCCCAAACATTTAAAAAAATATTCTTTAAAAAATCCACGCCTACTCCTCTAAGGATTTAAAAACATATTCATTTAAAAATCCACGCGTCCCCCTCTAAGGACTTGAAAAAAATTCTTTAAAAAATCAACGCCTCCTCCTCTAAGGACTTAAAAAAATATTCTTTAAAAAATCCACGCCTTAGATAGTGCTTGAAAAAAATTTCCTGCTGTATTTTGTTCTTTTATCCAGGTTAATACATATTTAATTGTCCTCTACATTCTCGTCCTTCTGTCTGTGGTGCGGGGCATGTCATTGCAGATAATTAGTTCACCTAGCCAGCAGACACGTTTGGCGTCGCCTGGCCCAAGGAAACAATATTTAGGTATGACATAATTACAAACAGACTTTTGGCGCCAAAACATATTATTTTATTGTAATATAGACAACAACAAATAAATAAAATTTCCCCCCAAAAAATTGTATTTCATAAGTGACATTCTTCCCCCTCATTTAAAAGGACTCAATGTATTTTTATGGATACATAAACATTTTGTCGTTCCATGCTCTAACGCCTAACCCCATCATAAAAATTGTGTATTCCTTAGAACTGAAATCCCCAAACCAGGCCACGAACTAGCCCAAACGTTAAAAAACATAGCAATACTTCTAATGAGTTGACTTTTTTACGGAAGTATTCCAGAGAGTTGATTCTCTGCATAAGCCACAAGAAGGAAATTTAAGTGTTAGTTCACCATTCAGGAGGTGGAGGAACACTTGCTAGTTTTGTAACTATAACGTAATGTAAGAGAGTGATGGGGAGATGGGGAGAGAGAAGGTAGCAGAGAGTTCTTTAGGGGACCTGGAAAAAAACAAACGACTCACTCATATAGCCATTATATTTTTCAACATTGGAATAGTTTTTTTCTGTTTTTATTTTATGTGGAATATATTCAGCCAGCCTAGCTCCGCTTGCCTCCTACCATTTGTTGTTGAAGAACTCTTAGCGCGCCCTGTTTCTATTTGGCTTTTATGAGACACTCATTAGAAATCGTAAAAAACTAGGTAAATGAGGACATAACATTAATGCATGCAGACATACAGACAAACGAACCAGTGTGTACTACATACTCACATAACCCCCAATCTTCTCAACATAACTGTAAATGTAAAAAATATATATGAGATTATGATTTAATGAATTATTGTAGCAACAAATCATGGAAGAACTTTTTATGGCGTGAATTTTTTAAAGAATTTTTTTTCAAGTCCTTCATGAGGTGTGAATTTTTTATAGAGTATTTTCAAGGACCAAACAAGGCATTGATGTATTAAAAAATATTTTTTTGGAACTAGAATAGGAGTGGATTTTTAAGGACAAAAATAGGCGTGGATTTTTAAGGACTGAAATAGGCGTGGATTTTTTAAGGACTAAAATAGGCGTAAATTTTTTAGAATATTTTTTTTCAAGTCCTTAAAGAGGTGTGCATTTTTTATAGAGTATTTTTCAAGGACCAAACAAGGCGTGGATGTATTAAAAAATATTTTTTTAAGGACTAGAATAGGAGTGGATTTTTAAGGACAAAAATAGGCGTGGATTTTTTAAGGACTGAAATAGGCGTGGATTTTTTAAGGACTAAAATAGGCGTAAATTTTTTAGAATATTTTTTTTCAAGTCCTTAAAGAGGTGTGCATTTTTTATAGAGTATTTTTCAAGGACCAAACAAGGCGTGGATGTATTAAAAAATATTTTTTTAAGGACTAGAATAGGAGTGGATTTTTAAGGACAAAAATAGGCGTGGATTTTTTTAAGGACTGAAATAGGCGTGGATTTTTTAAGGACTAAAATAGGCGTAAATTTTTTAGAATATTTTTTTTCAAGTCCTTAAAGAGGTGTGCATTTTTTATAGAGTATTTTTCAAGGACCAAACAAGGCGTGGATGTATTAAAAAATATTTTTTTAAGGACTAGAATAGGCGTGATTTTTTTAGGGACTAAAATAGGCGTGGATTTTTTAAGGACTAAAATAGGCGTGAATTTTTTAGGGACTAAAATAGGCGTGGATTTTTTAAGGACTTAAATGGGCGTGGATTTCTTTTAAGATTATTTTTAAGGACTAAAATAGGCGTGGATTTTTTTAAGATTATTTTTTAAGGACTAAAATAGGCGTGGATTTTTTAAGGAATATTTTTCAAAGACTACAATAGTCGTGGATTTTTTAAAGAATATTGTTTCAAGTCCTTACAGAGGAGGCGTGGATTTTTTAAAGAATATTTTTTCAAGTTCTTACAGAGAAGGCATGTATTTTTTAAGGATTTTTTCAAGTCCTTACAGATGAGACGTGGATTTTTAAAGAATATTTTTTCAAGTCCTTACAGAGAAGGCGTGGATTTTTTAAAGAATATTTTTTCAAGTTCTTACAGAGAAGGCATGTATTTTTTAAGGATTTTTTCAAGTCCTTACAGATGAGACGTGGATTTTTAAAGAATATTTTTTCAAGTCCTTACAGAGAAGGCGTGGATTTTTTAAAGAATATTTTTCAAGTCATTACAGAGGAGGCGTGTGTAAATAATGTTTTGTCCAGTCCCCAATAAGGTGTGGCAACAGTACTGCAAATTATTTCTATATAAAAAGAAAGCAGACCTAGTTACCTGCAAAATTTTTTCTATAGAAAAAATAGACCTGGGCTTGCAATTACTTTTCTGGGGCCTAATTTTTTTATCTATAAAAATATTACTTTAGAGCCTGCACATTTTTTATAGAAAAATGCGGACCCTGGGGCCTGTATTTTTTTATAGAAGAAAATAGACCTAGCGGCCTTAATTTTTATACCCTTCACCACACTGTGGTACATGGTATTATGTCTTTGTGCATATGTTTGTAACAGGCAAAAGGAAACGAGATAGACACATGGTTCCTTTTGAGAATATGCATAGAATCACTTTCTGAGTCGATTTATGCATGTCCGTCCGTCTGTCTGTCCGTCTGTAGATGTTAAATTGTAAACAAAGTACAGGTCGCATTTATGATCCGATTTAGATGAAATTTGGCACAAGTCACTTATTTGGCCCAAGGGCGAACCCTATTGAAATTGGGAATAATCGGTTCAGATTTAGATATAGCTCCCATATATATTTTCGTCCGATTTAAGGTAAATGGGGCACCAAAGTCCCTCTATATCTTTCGATTTGCACGAAACTTGGCACAGAGTACTGAATCAGGTGCAGAATGATGTGTGCCAAGTTTCGAGAAAATCGGGTCAGCTTTAGATATAGCTCCCATATATAGTTTCGTCCGATTTAAGGTAAATGGTGCGCCAAATTACCTATATATCATTTCATTTGCACGATATTTGGCATAGAGTACTGAAATAGGTGCAGAATGATGTGTGCCAAATTTCGAGAAAATCGGTTGAGATTTAGATATAGCTCCCATATATAGTTTCGTCCTATTTAAGGTAAATGGTGCACCAAAGTCCCTATATATTATTCGATTTGCACGCATAGAGTACTGAATTAGGTCCAGAATGATGTGTGCTAAGTTTCGTGAAAATCGGTCCAGATTTAGATATAGCTCCTGTTAAATTTTGTGAAAATCGGTTTAGATTTAGATATTCCTTCCATATATATTTTCGTCTGATTTAATGTAAATGGTGTACCAAAGTCCCTATATATCTTTCGATTTTCATGAAATTTGGCATAGCGCAATGAATTAGGTTTAGAATGATGTGTGTTAAGTTTCGTAAAAAAAAATATTTTCGTCCGATTTAATGTAAAATGTGTCGTCCGATTTTACACAAAATTGACACAAATTTTGCACAACGTACTGGAGTTAGAATAACGTGGTGAAGGGTATCATATAGTCGGCCCCGTCCGACTTTACTACTTTCCTTACTGGTTTTCTATAAGTTTTTCCACAGGAAAAGCTGACCTGAGGTTCAGCAAATTTTTAACTACAGAAAAAAGGCTGACCTGCGGGTCACCATTCCTTTTCTAGTTTCTAATGAGGCGTGGCTTATTTATAGAATATTTGTTGAAATCCTTAAACAGTCGTGGTTTCTTTGAAAAGGCTATAGCATTTTTTTAAAAAAATAAACAAAATTTCTGTTTTAATACATTATATTAAGGCTATTCCAATTAATGTTTGATATATTCTTTTTATTATTCCATTCATAATTAATAATTCCCTTTCTCTTCTTACTTCCTTTACAGGGAACAAATTTTGCGCGTTAAAAATGACGAAAGCATACCATTCCTGTTGGTTGGTAACAAATGCGATTTAAGTGACAGGCGCAGAGTGGCCCTGAACGAGTGTCAGCAACGAGCCCAGCAATGGCAGGTGCCATATGTGGAAACATCGGCTAAGACACGTGAAAATGTCGATAAGGTAAAGCGTTCTTTTGATTTCTTTATTTTTGTTGTTGTTATTATAACGTGACTTTATTTCCTTTCCTTCCTTCTTGCCCCCATACCCAGAAAGAATTGTTCCCTTCCTTACAGCTATTTCCCCATTCCTTTTAACCTAAATCAAAATCAACTCTTTGTTGAAGTTTTGAAATCAACTGAAATAGGGAAACTTTAGAGAATATATTTTTTGTTTCGTTTTCTTTTGAATTTTATTTTCTTGTATTTTTTATTTATTTTTTAAGTTTCATTTTTTACTTAAAATGCAGCTGAATTCTATTTTATGTTCATTTTGTTGTTGTTTTGTTTGTTGCCATTATTTTTTTCCATAAGTGTTGTCGTTGTTGCTCTTATTGTTGTTGATGTTGTTGTTGTTATTGTTGATACACATTTTGGTTGTTCTTTTTGAAGTACCAACACTTCTTTATTTTATTCCCCCTCATTTTTTTCGAACCCCTTTTTATTTTTTTCAGTTCCATTTGTTTTTATGTTCCCCCTCTTTTATCACTTTCTTGATTATGCAATGCAACATTATTCTCATAAAACAATACACTGAAACCGAATAAGAATCAGAATTGCAATTGTATTGTCCCTGGGTTTTTTTCTGTTTTCTTCATTACTTCATTATCTTCATTTTTTCCATTTGTTTTTGTTCTACACCATACATAGAAATTCCAAAAAAATAAAAACATGGGTAAATAGTATCCTTTGCATGACAACAAATTGCGGAAATGTGTGAAAATATAATCGGTTTAGGTACGAGTCTAACCGTCGATATATTCTCAAGAGGTCTTCTATAGAAAGAAGATCTATAAGAGACCTTTAGGAGATCTCTAGTGACCTTCAAGAGCTCTTCTAGCGATAGAAGATCTTTAAGAGATCTTTTGAAGATCTACATAAGTCTTCTATAGGCAGACGAACTTCAAGAGGTCTTCTGTAGGTAGCAGAGCCTCTAAGAGTATTCTAGAGATGGAAACCCTTCAATAGCTCTTATAGGGATCATCAAGAGGTCTTCTAGTGATAGAAGTCATTTAAAAGGGTTTCTAGAGACCTTCAAGAGCTTTTCTGGCAACAGAAGACTTTCAAGTCTCCTGATGATTCTTGTATAGGTTCTATAGAAGACCTTCAAGTGATCTTCTATAGATAGAAGACCTTCAGAAGCTGTTCTATAGGTAGAAGTCCTTCAAAATATAGAATATCTTCAAAAGATGTTCTACAGATAGAAGGCATTCAAGAGATCTTCTACTTATAGAAGAACGTCATATGCCTTCTATAGAAATAAGAACTTCAAAAGGTATTTTAAATGTTGAAGTCATTCAAGAGGTTCTCAACAGGTTAAAGATCTGTAAGAGGTCTTCTATAGAAAAAAGAGGTATTTTAAATGTTGAAGAGGTATTTTAAATGTTGAAGTCTTTCAATGAGTTCTCAACAGATTTAATGCCTGTAAGAGGTCTTCTATAGAAAAAAGACAGTCCGAGGGCCTGCGTTGTTTTCTATAGAAAAAAACAGTCCTGAGGTTCTGGAATTTTTTTCTATTAAAAAAAGCAGTCCTGAGGATCTGCAATTTTTTTTAATAGAAAAAAAAAACAGTCCTGAGGATCTGCAAATTTTTTCTATAGAAAAAAGCAGTCCTGAGGTTCTGCAAAGTTTTTTTCTATAGAAAAAAAACAGTCCTGGGGTCCTGCAATTTTTTTCTATAGAAAAAAAGCAGTCCTAAGGTCCTGCAATTTTTTTCTATAGAAAAAAAGCAGTCCTGAGGTCCTGCAATTTTTTTCTATGGAAAAAAAGCAGTCCTGAGGTCCTGCAATTTTTTTCTATAGAAAAAAAGCAGTCCTGAGGTCCTGCAATTTTTTTCTATAGAAAAAAAGCAGTCCTGAGGTCCTGCAATTTTTTTCTATAGAAAAAAAGCAGTCCTGAGGTCCTGCAATTTTTTTCTATAGAAAAAAAGCAGTCCTGAGGTCCTGCAATTTTTTTCTATAGAAAAAAAGCAGTCCTGAGGTCCTGCAATTTTTTTCTATAGAAAAAAAGCAGTCCTGAGGTCCTGCAATTTTTTTCTATAGAAAAAAAGCAGTCCTGAGGTCCTGCAATTTTTTTCTATAGAAAAAAAGCAGTCCTGAGGTCCTGCAATTTTTTTCTATAGAAAAAAAACAGTCCTGAGGTCCTGCAATTTTTTTCTATAGAAAAAAAGCAGTCCTGAGGTCCTGCAATTTTTTTCTATAGAAAAAAAGCAGTCCTGAGGTTCTGCAAATGTTTTTCTATAAAAAAAAAACAGTCCTGAGGATCTGCAAATTTGTTTCTATAGAAAAAAAGCAGTCCTGAGGTCCTGCAATTTTTTCTATAGAAAAAAAGCAGTCCTGAGGTCCTGCAATTTTTTCTATAGAAAAAAAGCAGTCCTGAGGTCCTGCAATTTTTTCTATAGAAAAAAAGCAGTCCTGAGGTCCTGCAATTTTTTTCTATAGAAAAAAAGCAGTCCTGAGGTCCTGCAATTTTTTTCTATAGAAAAAAGCAGTCCTGAGGTCCTGCAATTTTTTTCTATAGAAAAAAGCAGTCCTGAGGTCCTGCAATTTTTTTCTATAGAAAAAAGCAGTCCTGAGGTCCTGCAATTTTTTTCTATAGAAAAAAAGCAGTCCTGAGGTCCTGCAATTTGTTTCTATAGAAAAAAGCAGGCCTGAGGTCCTGCAATTTGTTTCTATAGAAAAAAGCAGGCCTGAGGTCCTGCAATTTTTTTCTATAGAAAAAAAAAGCAGTCCTGAGGTCCTGCAATTTTTTTCTATAGAAAAAAAGCAGTCCTGAGGTCCTGCAATTTTTTTCTATAGAAAAAAAGCAGTCCTGAGGTCCTGCAATTTTTTTCTATAGAAAAAAAGCAGTCCTGAGGTCCTGCAATTTTTTTCTATAGAAAAAAAGCAGTCCTGAGGTCCTGCAATTTTTTTCTATAGAAAAAAAGCAGTCCTGAGGTCCTGCAATTTTTTTCTATAGAAAAAAAGCAGTCCTGAGGTCCTGCAATTTTTTTCTATAGAAAAAAAGCAGTCCTGAGGTCCTGCAATTTTTTTCTATAGAAAAAAAGCAGTCCTGAGGTCCTGCAATTTTTTTCTATAGAAAAAAAGCAGTCCTGAGGTCCTGCAATTTTTTTCTATAGAAAAAAAGCAGTCCTGAGGTCCTGCAATTTTTTTCTATAGAAAAAAAGCAGTCCTGAGGTCCTGCAATTTTTTTCTATAGAAAAAAAGCAGTCCTGAGGTCCTGCAATTTTTTTCTATAGAAAAAAAGCAGTCCTGAGGTCCTGCAATTTTTTTCTATAGAAAAAAAGCAGTCCTGAGGTCCTGCAATTTTTTTCTATAGAAAAAAAGCAGGCCTGAGGTCCTGCAATTTTTTTCTATAGAAAAAAGCAGGCCTGAGTTCCTGCAATTTTTTTCTATAGAAAAAAAGCAGGCCTGAGATCCTGCAATTTTTTTCTATAGAAAAAAAGCAGGCCTGAGGTCCTGCAATTTTTTTCTATAGAAAAAAAGCAGGCCTGAGGTCCTGCAATTTTTTTCTATAGAAAAAAAGGCAGTCCTGTGGGCCTGCAAATTTCTTTCAATGGACTGCTTTTTTTATAGAAAAACATTTACAGACCCTCGGGACAGCTTTTTTCTATATAAAAAAATTTGTAGTTCCGAGGGCTTGTTACCAAAAAAAGTTGCACTCTCCCAAAAACGGTTTTTTGTATAGAAACAATTGTAGGTCCCAGGACTGCTTTGAAGGTCCTTTATAGAAGATCTCTTGAAAGTCCTTTATTTATAGATCTCTTGAAAGACTCCTTTATATAGACGACCAAGACTTCAAGAGGTCTTCTAGAGATAAAAGTCTTCCTAAAGATCTTCTAAAATCAGTCCTGAGGGTCCACAAATGTTATTCTGTAGAAAAAACAGACCTGGTGTTTTGCCAATGCCCTGCCAATTTTTCTATAGAGAGAAAACACTAGTCCTGGGGAACTGTGAATTACTATTCAAGAAAGACCTCTAAGAGTTCGTATATTTTTTAAACCTTACCCGATTATATTTCATACATTTTCGCCATATTGCAACACACTGACAATTGCAAGAATTACACATTTTGGTATTGCTTTACACAATACACTTGAACAATTTTACAAGAAAAAAAAAAAAAAAAACCGATACACTCGACAAAAATAAGTAGTGCTCTAAAATTAACATAAATACACCATCGTTAATCGGTACTTCGTGGTGGGTGTAATTTTATCTATATCTTTTAAGAGATAATACGATTCGAATAATCTCGGAACTATCATAAAAAACCAAGGATTGTGTAAAAAAGTAATTTGAACTTCGAATCTTGAAATTTAATAAAAAAATATAATGTATAGACCCTAAAATTGTTATAATATCCATGCACTGAGCACCAACAAAAATTAGGTCCAAAATTCTCTAGAATTTCCTTTTTTTTGCATGATTTCTATTTTCACCCACCAAGAGGACTTGTTGTTGGTGGAAATAAGTTCAATTTTTTTTAGTTCCAAAAAAGTAGCAATAATATTTTCTATAAATACGTTCTGTATTATTTTTTTAGATTTATTTTAAATACTTTATTTTCTTAGTTTATTATTTGCTGCAAATTTAGTTTACACTCGAAAAAAAATAGTTACATTAATTCTCTTTTAGGCACTAGTTAAAGAAGAATTTCCCTCCTAGAGATCTTAGCTTTAAATTTGCTTTATATAAAATTATTAATTTTATTTATAAAAAAATATAAATTTAATTTCTTTCCCTTCTTTCTCTCTCTCTTTCTCTATTTCTCTTCTTACCGTACCCCCTGAACCAAATAAACGACTCAATCTACTACTGCATTATCTCTTTATCTCTCTTTTGCTTCTTCTTTTTTTTTTTTGAAACCATAATAATAAACCCATTTGATCCCTGAAATCTCGATCAATGGGCCCCGCCGTCGTTGCATCCGTTGTGTTACTCTGTTATCCGCAAAACCCCTCCTAACATCCGCCGGTGATCGATCTTATTATCTATGTTACGACCAACTCCCCTTGAAACGCCACAGGTATTTTTCGATCTGATGCGCGAAATAAGATCACGTAAAACTGAAGATTCAAAAGCGACCAGCGGGCGAGCAAAAGACAGATGCAAGAAACGGAGATTGAAGTGTACACATCTTTAGGCAATAGGTGCATACCAAAATAATAAATACTATTTTTAATTTTTTGTTTGATTTTTTTATAACTAAAATTAAAAAGTAAATATTATTTACAATATTTATTTACAATAACATAAATCGCACACTTATTCACTCATTATAAATATTCTTTCATCTATTCATCTTATTGTTGTAGTTTTTAATTTGCTACTCTTTTTTTAATTTCATTATTTTTCATTTACCTCCAAATCCCCATTTGTATTATCACATTATTTTTAGCTTCCCGTTAACACATTTTTGTTGTTGATTTTTATTATTTTGTTAAATTATATTGCTTTTCTGCTTCCAATATTTATATATATTTTTGAGATACAACTGGTGGTAGTTCGATTTTGGATATATAATATTTAAAATAATATTTTTAATTTTAATTAAATGAATATTTGAAAAATAAATCAAATTTCTGTGTAATTGCTTACCTCATTGATTCCATTTTTAACGCAGTTGTCCTTCGATTGTAAACTCTCTGCCATTCTATGAAACAAATGTGACGTCAGGATCAAAATTAAATATGTATATTGAAGATCATTAATCACGACCCTTCTCCGACATCCCTAGTATTTAATAGACCTCATAGAAATTTGCGATTTCAAACATTCTATATTGGATGATTTCTTCAGTACTTGAATATTTTTTTTATAGATCGAAAAAATCAGACCTCAGTAGCTGAGAAAAATGTTTTTATTTACAAAAAACAGTCCTCAGTGACTGAAAATTTTTTTCTATATATGACTATGACTTTTTCTATGAATAAACTCTATCCTCAGTATCTGTGGTTTTTTATGGAAATAATCTTCGGACTCTGAGGATTTTATTCTAATAAAAAAAAAACAAGTTTCAGTGACTGACATTCTGGCCTTAGTGGCTAAGGAATTTTTTCTATAGAGAATCAATCTTCAGCGACAGAAGGATTTTTCAGTAGAACAATTTGTTTTCTATAGAAAAAAGTCAATATTATGTTACTGTGGTTTTCCAAAGGCTGAGTAAATTTTTCCAATTGAAAAACAAAAACAATCTTGGTTTTTTGGTTTTTTTTCATAGATAAAAGTCTGGCCATTTTTCCTATAATAAATCATTCGTCAGTGACTGAAGAATTTTTTCAATAGTACAAAATCATGTATAATTTTCTGAAAATTTTTTTTATAAAAAGAAAATCACTCCTAACTGAAAGATGAATTTTTTTATGTAGGAAAATGTACCCCTCAGGATTTTCTTTTGCATAGAGAAAATTAAATTCTAATTCTCATTGAATGTGCGTTTTTTAATTGAAAAAATGAGTCCTTAGTGATTTTTTCTTTCGATTGAGTTATAATTGATTGTTGAATTTTTTCTATAGAGAAATAGTCAATCCTCATTGGCATGGAAATTTGTTTCTATAGAAGAGGTTTACTGAAATTTTTTTTGTCTTTAGAAAAAATCAATCCTCAGTGATTGACATTTTTTATAGAAAAAAAATCGAAATTCAACGGATAAGACATTTTTTCTATAAAAAAAATCAAACATCAACGACTAAGAATTGTTTTTCTACAGAAAAAAAATCAATCCTCAGTGGCAGCGGAATATTTTTCTTATAAAAAGAAAACCACTCCTAACTAAAAAGGATTTTTTCTTTAGAAAAAAGTACCCCTAATTCATTGAGTTTTCTTTTTTCGATTGAGTCATCATTGACTGAGGATTTTTTCTATTGGAAAGTAATCAATCCTTATTGGAATTTTTCTATTCAAAAATGCATTCTATGACATGCATTTTTTTTTTTTTTTTTTTTTTGGCATACAAACTTTTTATATAAACATTTTGACCCTGAAGGCTAGAAATACACTCACTGGTCTTCAAATCACCTACAAAAGTAAATTCACTGCCTGAGGCCGGGGTAAGAAAGACCGTAAGAATGAAATTCTCCTTAAATTGCTTCTACGCTATGAAAATATAATTTTCCATCTGTTCTATAAAGACAAGAGGCCTTGAGATTTTCAGGGTTGCAGCTCGTCTTTAGATATAGGCTCGCCTATAGAAATAGAGTCATGCACATTGAGGTCTTCAGATATTGCATGTAAGGTCTGTCTTTTATTAATGAATAGATTTTGGAGCCCTGAGTGCTACAGCCCGTGTCAAAAAATCCTTAGAGAGATTCGGCTCGTCTATAGAATAGACAAAGAAGAAAAATGCTCTCAGACACTGAAGCTCACAGTGGAGTTCTATATTTTTTCTCTAGAACTTCAGCTCCTCTAAAAAATCCCTAAGCTTTTCTCTATAGGACCACACATAAACTTGAGATCTTCTCCATGTCGTCTGCATAAAATCATGAGCTTCGTCGTTCATCTATCGTTTATCAAGACTTCCTGCAGCCCTTCTACTGTGGTTCTATGAAAATGTCCTGCAATTCGTATAAAGATTTTCCTCAGCTCAGTCTATATGAACTTCATCAGCATCACTATAAAGACCTACAATTCTAAAAATACTGTGTACATTATACTGCCTCGTCTATAAAGACACCCTTAAGCTCGTCTATAATGACTTCATACAGCTCGCCTATAAAGACTCCCTTTAGCTATTTTATAAAGATTCTCTTCAGCTCGTCTATAAAGACTCCCTCCTGCTCGTCTATAAAGACCTCCATTCCATTGTCTATAATGACTCCCTTCAGTCTATAAACACAACCTTTAGACTCTCCTCAGCTTGTCTATAAATACTTCGTCTATAAAAATTCTATTTAGAATGAATTTTAAATGGTGATTATATACAAAACATTAGATTACATCGAAGATGTTCTGTGAAGAGGTTTTTCACCCATCAAGGTCGCGGAAATTGCAACCACTTCATACTGCTAAAATATCCAATATCGACGGAGGACGCGTCGGAATCCTCAAAATATTAATATATTTGGGTTACCTTTTGTGGGGGCTACCCCGAAACATTGAAAAATTTCGACGAATTATTAGTAGAGAGATTTCTAAATCATTCTAATAATTTCGAAATTCTGGAGATACCGTTTTATTAAGGACAACTTAAAAAGTAAACCCATGTATATAATTTTTTGTAAGAAGATTTCCTACCAAAAATTGCGGTTGGAGATCTTGCCCGAATTTATGGAAGACTTCAGATAAATACATTTTTGCTCAAGCAGACATGTCCCAGTACTCCAATATCGATAATAGGGGATATAGTACCACATGTAGTGTCTTTTAATTTCCCCAAACAATTTATGTTCACTTTGTCATGTTCATACAATCTTTTATAAATGTCTGTGTTTTTTTTTCATGGGTGATAACCTCCATTGTCCATTTTTACGAAAAAGGCATCAGTTTCGGCGATAATAGTCGCTGGGAAATATCGATAAAAATGAAATATCGATAAAAATATCTATTAACGAAAACTTTCAAAAAACTCTACAATTTTTTTAACAAAATTAAAAAAAAATCAAAGTATAATGCATTTGCTTATGCAATATAAAATAGTTCTTGCCTAGCATTTTGACAAATGTGTAAATATGCTTAAAATTTGTGTGTTTTTTATTTTTAATATTTTTTATTATTTAATGTTTATGCTTAAGCCTAAACCATCATCCAGATAAATTTGTATATATATTTTTTTAATTCTAAATCCTCTTTATTTTCTCATCTCATTTTTTGTGTTGGGTTTCTATTTTATTCGTTTCTTTTGGTCTTATATATAATCCATAATTTATTTTCATTCTATTTTATTTATATTACCTAAATAAATTTAAATTTTGTAAATATTTATTTTAAACATTAAAACAATAATTTCAAAAATAATTCTAATGTTTTGTTTATTTCTCAAAAAATCTATCTCTCCTCGTTCTTTAGGTATTTTATGATCTTATCAGGGATATATCAACACGTAAAAAACAACAACAAGACGATGTACGGAAGCCGAATGAAACCAAAACTCATTGCTGCCAATTGCTGTAATAATTTAAATAAAACAAAAACACACACATACAACCACACATATACATAAATAATAAATATATGATTTTTATGTTACATCTAATTTTATGTTCTTCT
Source organism: Musca vetustissima (assembly GCF_032173495.1). Classification (NCBI taxonomy): domain Eukaryota; kingdom Metazoa; phylum Arthropoda; class Insecta; order Diptera; family Muscidae; genus Musca; species Musca vetustissima. The sequence goes on from NW_026879862.1 coordinate 44,814, forward strand.
TTTATTTCATTGTTTTGCAAATTTTAAAATTTAATAGAAACAATAAAAATAATAAATACGTACGTACATAATTCATATTAATTAAAAAAATATACCATACAAAATAAAATAAAATACAAACGGAAATAAACACACAGAGATGATAAATAAATACTTTATAACCTCACCAAAAAATTACATTTTTTTGTATTTTCTATATTTAACCCCCTTTTGGATTTGTTAAAAAAGAAGTAGTTTGTATTATTTTGAAAGAATTGTAATATATAATTATTAATTATATTATTAAGGGATGGGTCATATTACTTGTTCTATGAAAATTCATAATGAAAAATAGTGTTTAGGGGAGAAAATGTCAAATATTTTTTTATAATGAACAATTCTTTCATTTCCGATTTTTACAGAAAATGAATTCAGTCACTGGATTGCAAAAACTAAAAAATAATAATTTATTTGTAATTTTAGAGTCGTCCTAGAAATTACTTGTGTACTCATGTTTTAGAAATGTTAAGGTATTTCTAAGTTTAAAAATTGTAAAATGTTAAATATTAATTAATTTTAAATACGAGCTTGAACTTTGATTTTGTCATGATCATATTTTTATTATTTGTAGAATATTGGGTTTATATTACGTCTAGGAACTCAGTTATTGAGAAAATATACCATACTTTTTTGCCCTCTCTATTTGAACTTGTTTTCCTAAGAATCTTTTCTATAGATAAACATTGGAATTGAATTTTTTTAATAAAAAAATTGACCTACGGTCCTTTTAATTTTTTTCTATATGAAAAAATTGTCGATTTTAGTTCTATACGAAAAAATACTCCCTGCGGTCCTGTTTATTTTTTAATAAGGTTGTGCCCATTTTGAAAAGACCAAAACCTACCTCATCGAAATTTCGGCATTAAACTTTGTTTCTTTATACCAAATCCATATCAGAGACAATTTTGTGCAAATCACATAGTAATGTTTCTTCTAAACTGAAATCAAGTTCGATGATGAACCCTATCGGTCCACGGTTTTTGGTATATATTACAAAAAAATTCTCGTTAAAATATTGTATTCCAATCTCTACACATGCTAGAATATGAGCCAATCGGTCCAACCTTTCTGTCCGGTATCCGGAGATCTTCGCAATTTCACACATGGTTTCGGATTTAATCTTGATCGAATCGGATATTCAATTCGCTTCAAATTAAATTTACAAGTTTATAAAATATATTGACCATTTGTGGGGGAGGTATCAGAAGGAGAGGGTCGACGGGTCCCACCTTCGGTCTTGATCTAGTCGCCTTTGGTTCATGTAGTCTGATATAGGATTTGAATTTGACTGGGGAGGTAGCTGAAGGAGTGAAACAATGGATCTTATCTTCGAACTTGATATAGGCTTGGTAAAGTTATTATGTTGTACAGAGTTTGTTTTAAATTCGCCTGATATTGGATTTATAAATATTGGAAATTTTGAACATTTTGTGTTGGATGTGTCAGAAGTAGTAGACCGATATTCCCCATCTTCAAACCTCAACTAAGTAAGAAAGAAGTGTGATGATGTGCAAAGTTTGGATGAAATCGGTTACTTCCTTAGAGAGTTACCGTACACGCAAGCGAAAAGAATGGACATTTACAAATCGCCCCAAATTGTCTGAAACGGATTTGGTCCAAAGAAACATGGGGTCTAAAACCAATATTTCATTGACCAATATTTCATATTGCCGTAGCAAAGTGTATATATAAATGATATATCGATTATGTGGGTGTTCGAAGACAAGTCAAAACCAATAAAAGTTGTTCGTGGAGGAAACACTTCGAAGCAAATGACCGCTAGGTTCTTAAGTAAAATTTGTAATTTCTGACGGTCGATTCTGATTGGTGTACCTCAATTTATTTTTCTGAAGTATTTGAATAAATTTGAAAAACGAACATGAAAAGGTGAATTATTATGCACCATGACAAACCCATCAGCTTCAATGTTGCCGTTTTAGGCATTTCGGAGCAAAAACAATTAAATTTTTAATTCGGTTTTCATGCTAATAATTATGGAAAATTTAAAAAGATACATTTTGGTCCATTTTAGGGGATTTAGTTTGCTACATTTTTTCGAATGTCAATACTGCTTAGTTAAGTGTTTTTGGAGCCGCTCAAACGAGGAATTGATGGATCATTTGCCACACAACCCTGACTTGGCACCAAATGACTTCTTTTTATTTTTGCACCAAATGTTGTCCAAAAAGTCTGAATCTTTCGTTTAAAAAATTTTGAATATTGTTAATGACATAAATTTTTTTGTTTTTAATTTCTAGCCCTTCTGGATGCAGAGTAATCATTGGACTTAAAAAATATTTATTTATTTAAAAATGTTTATTTGGATTTATAACATTTGAAATGTAAAAAGATAGTTGATCAAAATTATCTGACCTAAATTATAGATGTGTTAAAAGAATCCCTGATAGTTGATTAACGATTAAAAACGATTTTGATTACAAGGACTTCATCCAAAATATCAATTTTCGATCCCTTGTAGGTAGTGAGATATCGGTAAAAGGTTCAAGTATAAAATCTAAGACTAGATCTTTTTTTAATGAGATCCTGGTTAAGATAGAGCTATAATTTTATCATTATATGCCTTTAGTTATTGATTTTTCCAACAGTCTATGTATTGAAAAAAATCTGAAGCCCATGTGGGCTTAAAAGCTTAGATTATAAAAATGTTAAATTTTTAGTATTTATATATCTGCTTAATGGATGACATAATTGCATAAGTTCAACAATTGAAGTCCCGCTTCAATAACCTGTATTTATTGAAGACTTTCTTTATCCTATCCATAATTACCTATGACGATATATTGAATTCCAACGTCATGTTGGAACTATTCTAACATTTTAATACTTTAAAGTCGACATTTGATATTAAAATATTCGTGACAAAATCAATTTCTTCTAGTTCTAATTCTTCAAAGTTCCAAAGGATCAAAATGAATATAAGCAAATTGATATTTTAAACCGAAGCGGAGATGTTTCCAATTTTTTTATTATTACAATTCGTTTCAAATAAAACCGTTTTTTTTACCAAGAAATTCAAAAAGGGGGTTTGCTATTAATTTAAACACAAATACAACCCAAAATAAAAAAAAACATAACAGCTTTGTTATGTGTTTCCACTCTTAAATATTTTCTAAACGATCAAAACAAAATATAAAATTAAAAACAAAGTTTTAATTTTCAAAATTAATTATTTAAAAATTTAGTATTTTTTTAAGAAATAGTTTTTCATACTTTTTTAAATGTAAATGTTTTTTTTTCTGTTTTTAAGAAAAAAAGTGTACCATGTACAACAACCAATCAAAACCTTGAACAGAAAATAATTCATTCAACATATGCACATATATGTTTGTATGTATTTTTCGTAAAAATCATCCTAATTAAATCCTTAAAAAGAAAAATGTGAATGAAGAAAGTCTTTTTTTTTTGTATTAAAAAAATAATAAAAATACCTTTTTATGTAATATGTTTTTAATTATGTTTAAGTTTTTTATATATATGCATAAATTACAACAACAACAAACGACATTGTTTACAATAAGTTAATTTTGATTATCCTTGAGAGCATAAGGTTCTTGTTTTTCTTAGAAGCCTGCAATGAAACACATATTTACAAAAACAAAAAACAATTAATCAACTGTGTAATCAATCCTATTTATATAAATTTTATAAGCTTTGTTTTCATTTAGTCTTAAATATAAACAATAAAAAACACAGAAAAGAAAAATTAAATCAAAAACCGTATAATAAAAAAATGATATTATCAATAACCAAAAAACCACAACAACAAGAAGAAACCACACCTTCGACGGCAATGAATGCAAACAACAAACATTTTTTATTTAATTTTTAAAACTTTTTTCTTGTCGAAAAATCTAAGCTGAAATAATTTATACAATAAAAAAAAACGTAATATATACAATATAAATTAAAACAGATGTTTTTATTTATAAAATATATAATATTACTATAGGAAAATGTATGTATTTTCGTTCTTAATATGTGGCTCATACCCATAATTTCCGAGTTTTCAAATATTTTATACACGTTTATCCATTTCGTGGTTGCAAAATTGCAAATGGGACTGGAATATGACTCCTGTCACACTAAATTGTTAACCCACTTTTTTCGTTTCAGTTGAAAGTCCGACACTGAGGAGAAGGGATCACTTAGCAACACATAAAAATTATCAGGACCTACTACATAAATGGTGATTCTGCCACAGCCACATATCTTGCTTTAAGAGGAGTAAGCAATTTGCAAAGTTGCGAATTTATTCGAAGAGACTGAAGCGGTTGCAACTGAAAATTTTGCCAAAGACCCGAATTGGTCAATTCCCCGTCGTTCTCAGGATTTAGGACCGTCTTACTATATATTATGGCACATTGTATAATATTGTGATTGACTACACATTTATTTTAGGTAGATACCCCTACGTTGATAAGTTACAATATGAGCAACTATATGGAGCAAAGGAACTATAAAGAGCAAAGGAACTGGATTGAGTAAAGGTACTATAAGTAGCAAAGGAACTATATGGATCAAAGGAACTATATGGAGCAGTTCTTTTGCTCCATGGAAAAAACGAAAAAAAAAAATAACGATGAAATAGAGAGATTCAAAAGAACTATGTAGGAGTCGGAACTATATGGATCAAAGGAACTATTTGAAGCAAAGGAACTGTATGGAGCAAAGGAACTAGTTTCGTTTTTAAAAAAAGGAACGAGAAAGATCGATCCGCTATGTGAAGAACTAGATTGCCCAACTCTAATTACTAAGTATTCGCCAGTTTTGTAAGTGTCGTGTAAAGTCCAAGTATAAGTAATAAAGTCTGTCAACACCCTGTATCGTCTGTGTTTTATTTATTGGTCGGCATCGTTCGTCGATGCCGAAATTAAAATTCCAACACATATTTTGCAAATTTTCTTCAGCGATAAAGCACATTTTTCACTCGGCGGGTATGTTAATAAACGAAATGGTCATAATCCTCAAGTAACTAAAGAGAGACCTTTAAATCCAGAAAAAGTAAAACTCTTTGATCCGAAGGTGTGTTTCGACCTTACTTCTTCGAAAACGACGATGGTAATATAATAGTCGACTTTTATATACCTGCTATTGAAGCATACGACTTGGTGAATATGTGATTTCAAGAAGATGGCAGTGCCACGTGCCACATAACTCATGCCACACATCATTCCAATAGACATTTACTGGTCGCGTAATTTAAGTTCGTGGCGACATCATGCGACGATTTGACACCACTACACTTAAAATCTAAAATTTGTCAAGTTATTGCTGAGATGGTTGCTACAGTATCTGGAGAGTGAAGGCTCTTCAAATGATGTAGTGTTTCTCATATAATGTCAACATTGAATAAAACCAGTGAGCAAACCAGTATAGCCGAACGGGATTGACCATATGATACCCTACACAAGTACCACGAAAATCTGACTATCTGCGTTTCTATATTCTGAGCATGGACAATATTTCGTGGTATTTACATCCTTTTGGCCGATTACTATTACTATTTGACATTTTGGGTAGGTGTTTCAATAAAAAAAAAAATACTGGGATATTGGGAGATATTTCAAAATAAGGACTTTCATTGAACATTTCTTCGAAGGGGGTATTTATCCGCAAGCACGCAGAAATGCCAAATTACAGAAACTTAAATTGAAAATTGTTAGAGTCTGCTTAAATATGGACCTTTAAAAAATAAATAAATGAAAATAATGTGGGATCTTTATATAGTGCCTAGTTTATTCTCCCAAGGCCCGCAATACCAAATAAAAGTAATTTCTGTTAGGTTTTGCAAATACCAGGACCCTTGGGCTTTATATGAACTATTGACAATTTTTTATTTTATTATTTTTACCATCTGAATTTTTCTGATAAATTTTTAGTCCAATATAATGCTATTTTTATGTATATATGTGTATTGTCAATATGTAATAAAACATTATAATTTATGAAAATCGGTTCAGTAGTTGCTGAGTTATTCGCATTTGAACACAATAATGATCGAAAAATAACTACTGTTCGGTGCTGGGCTCCTATTACCTAAAAATGTAGAACCACACAAACCCCAATTTTTTTCAAAGCGACACTTTTTGTAATGGCCCAAAAGTATGCTATGCTTTTTTTTAAACCAGGAGCCATTATGAAAAATTGCCGTTTATAAAAACTCGGTTTTTTGTGTGGTTTCTCACCGAATAGTAGGTATATTTCGGAGCATGGTTGAATTCAAATGCTAATAAGTCAGCGAATACTTAACCGATTTATAAAATGTTTACATATTAGGTTAAAGGGAATTCTAATGTTTTATTTCGTATTGACAATACATATATAAAATGCTGTTATATAAGCGAAAATTAGCATTATGTGAAAGTTTATAGATATTAAAAAATATCGACTTTTTTAAATGTAGATAAAGCAGTATAGTAGATTTTAGTAGTCTGTGCTACACCCTAAATAAGTAACAGCGTTATTAAAAATCTGACTGCTTTAGACACAACTGATATTTTTTTATAAACTATGAAATATTTAATTTATATTATTTATATAATTTTATATAATTTATATTAACTAAAAATGTAAAATTCAAATTTTGCCACTTTTCTCACGGGAACAGGATAGTCGTGTTCCTTGGTCAGCTTGCTTCATGATGTTCGGGTCATAATTGTGTCGTCTAGAGCGACCGGAAACCCGACAAAAATAATGTTTTTAGTCCATTTCATCAACCCTGGTATATATTACCGATCTGAAAGCCCACAGTTTATTTTCCTAACTACCTGTTTTGGATGCCTGACAATTTCCGAAAGAAAATACAACTCCAAACTTTAAGCCTGTCTTCATTCATCATTTTTTCCCGTACACTGCTATTGTATTAATTACTTTCAAATAAGTAGTGTATGTAGTTAATTTATTTCTTTATGTACATAATTGATTGAATATTGAAATAAAACAAATAGATTTAAAAACAAATATTAAAAAGACTTTTTTATTTATTTATGGGTGTCAAAAAATCTGTTAGTGGGGGTTCTCAATATTAGTAATGTCACATGAATTAAAAAAAATCCCAAAAAAATTATGCATTTTCGGCAAATTTCACAAAAATACCAGGCGCCCAGAATCAAATAGCAAGTTGACCGCCAAAAAATAAAATTTTCGATCTGGCAATACCCTACCAGCGAAAAAAATTCGAGCGCCTAAAACTATGCTATAAATATTGATACAATTTTTTATACATTTTTTTGGCGGGCTACTTCCTATTTTATTCTGGGCGCCTGGTATTTTTGTGAAATTTGCTCAAAAACTGCACAAAACCAGGCAAAAGAAAATTTGTGACGTCATCACATAAATTCATGCGGCACGCTTGGGGGCATGTATACTTACCATATTTGAATTCGTAAATAAAAACAAACTATATTTTTAGTAAATTCGACTGTTTTTTATTTTTATTAAATATTCTTTGTAAAAAATATTTACATACATTTAAAAAACATTAATTATAATACATAATAATTGTCTTAACAACTAAAGCGGCTTATTTCGTCTCGTATAGTATTCCAATCCGTTCTTGTTCAATTTTATGATGAAGAGAACAGGATAATTCCAAAAGATATAATTATCATTATAAGAGGGCCTGCCATAATTGAAACATATTCGTATATCGTTTTCAATTGTCTTCATACGGATATCCGAGCATATAAAATTCACAAGAACCTGGAATGAAAAATAAAATATAATATTCCATAGTTTATAAAAACACATCAGTTACGTTTCAAGTCGTCGACTTTTCAATAAATCTGTTATTTATGTAGGATGCAGTTCATGCTGTCCAAGTCGAATATACTAATATATCTACATTTAACAAAAAAGGTAGTCGATATTTTAAATTTCTTTTAACCTAATTTTCTCATACATAACTTAAGTTAACATATGTATGTTCAATATATAATAAAACTTGGGAATTTCCTATAATCAGTTGTGCAAATTTTATGAAAATCGGTTAAGTATTCGCTAAGTTATTTGCATTTTAATTTAACGATGTTCCGAAATATACCTACTGTCCCGTGCTGGGCACCTATTACCTGAAAATGGGAAACCATACCAAAATCGAGGTTTTGAAAAAGGGTAATTTTTCTTTCATAATTGCTCCTGTGTCTCCGATATTACCCATATATTTGTACATATATCAATTCAAAAATCTGACTACATACAGACTATGTTGGGCCTAAAGGTATGCTACAATTTCATTTTCACACCAGCAGCCACCATGAGAAATGGTAATTTTTATTTAAATCTAGATTTTTGCTTAGTTTTTCATCTTCAGGTAACAGGTGCCCAGCACCGAACAGAAGGTACATTTCAGAACATGGTTGAATTCAAATGCAAATAACTCAGCGACTACTTAACCGATTTTCAAAAATTTTGCAGAAATGTTTAATGGGAATTCTTAAGATTTATTATATATTGACACATATAAACTTGTATTATGTAACAAATAATTGCATTGTGTGAAATATTTAAGATTTTTAACCCTTTCAGTGATTTTGTCGAATATATTCGACATTTAAAATTACTCTCTTCCTTTGCAATTTTTCGGTTATCCGATGTACCGTTACAATGTCTTTGTTTTTGCTGAAAGACAAACAAAACTGTCCAAGGGTTAAAATAAGAATTGCTTTTTTCTAAACTCTGTGCCTTCATATGATTTTAACTGCAAAATTTTAGATTTTTATACCGACAAAAACACTGAAAGGGTTAAAATGTCGAGTAATGTTTGTGTTAAATGTAAACAAGGTAGTATAGATGATTTGGACAGCAAGTATGGAATATAACATTGTGCGGAAGGTACATAACAGAAGGAGTCCCATCTTCGAACTTGATTTAAGTTTTTTCATAATGGCTATTGTGTCATATATATGTATTATTATTTTACAGTAAATCACCTATCAGATTGACTACATAATAATATCTTGACCTAAAAGTACCCTATATAATTTTCTATACGAACGAACCAGCAGCCGCTATGAAAAAATCTCATTTATAAAATCTAGATTTTTGTGTGTTTTTTTTTTATTTTTAGGTAACAGGTGCCCAGCACCGAACTGTAGGTATATTTCGGAACATGGTTGAATTCAAATACAAATAACTCAGCGAATACTTAACCGATTTTCAAAAATTTTACAGGAATGGTTAGAGGGAATTCCAACGATTTTTTTATTAGATATTACAATACAAATATAAATTATGTTATGTAAGAAAAAAAAAATTACCTTATGCGAAAGTTTAAAGGTATTTAAAATATCAAGTAATTTTTTGTTAAATGAGGGAGTATAGTCGATTTGTAGTCCCACGGCTGAATTTATCAAGCCGTCGCTTTTTCTATAAAGTATAGAAAAAAATTTTAGATTTTTAGAAAAAATATAACATTAATATTTTTACTAAAAATCTAAAAATCGAGGTCATAGGGTGGTAGCCTCTTAGCAAATTGGATATGCAACTATTTCATGAAAAGGATATGGTGCTGTAGGCATGCTCGTGGTATTTTGGCTGAAATTGATTTTTATTATTAAGATTTTCACAAATTCCTTCCTCTTTTTATGAAATATAGGAGGGTGTTATTATTCATTTGTTATTATTCATTTTATATAAGGTAGGGGAGACTGGGGCACCTTCGGCACTTTTTTTTTAGAGCTCTATATCTCAGTACTTATTCAACATATATAACAACTTTATGGCTGATTTTTGTCCTTTGACACTTAATTATAAAAAATAGTACCAAAAAGATATAAAAAAATAGTATTAGTTAAACAATTTTACAGTTTTTTAAAAAAAGTCAAATTCGCCGAATGTGCCCCAACCCGGGGTAGCTTCGGCATTTGATGGGGCACATTCGGCACCATAGTCATAGCCGGGTAATTGTCATCGCTATCAGTCTGGTTGAAATTCTGATCCTCTAAAGGCTCTATTAGGTTTTAATACGCCACACAATGTTTGAATTATATGGCTTTATTTTCGAGCGGCGGACGTTTACATCTCAAGGTCGCACACACCATCAGAAATAGGTGTTTTCTATCGCATTTTCGTCAATACAAGCACGTTTGATCTTATATATGCAATTTCGAACCATATTAAAGGATTAGTTTTAAAAACAAACTCAAAAACCTTTTACGGAAATAATATTGCACAATCTGTATATGGCCGAATGTGCCCCACTTTGAAATGCCGAATGTACCCCGAATGTACTTTTTATAGTTTTTTTCATTTTTTTCGATCAGATTTGTAAAAAGATTATATTTTTAAATATTTTTATAATAATACACATCGTAGTTAACCACTTTTTAATAATATTGTCTTAAAAATTTTAAAAGTTTTATACACGAAATACTTACGAAATGGAATTGAAATATTACAGAAACATCTATAAAAATACAAAAACCTATGTATCTAAATAAGCTTATTAGCTAGAAATTTCAAACTTTGTGTCAGTTATTTATTTCGATATTCGATACCTATGTATCGAAACAAGTGATGTACGGTGAGAACTTCATATCGAAAACGCGATTGCCGAAGGTGCCCCGATGCCGAAGGTGCCCCAGTCTCCCCTATATGTTTTTATCAAAGATGTTTCAGATTTATTGTTGATCAATTCGGCTATTCAAATAAAATCTACAGAAGAGGGCGGACGGATCCCAATTTCGGACTAGGCTTCGTAAAGATAAAAGGTTGTACACAGTTTGGTCCAAATCAGTTATTCCATTCGCCTGATATTGGATTTATAAATATTGAAAATGTTGACCCTTTGTGGGGGAGGAACCAGAAGGAGTGGACCAATGGGTCCCATCTTCGAATTTGATCTAGGATTATCTAGGTTGTGCAAAGTTTGATTCAAATCGGACATTCCATTCACCTGATATTGGATTTATAAATATTGCAAATTTTGACCTTTTGTGTGGGAGGTACCAGAAGGATTGGACAAATGGCTCCCATCTTCAAACTTGATCTAGGTTTCGTAAAGATAATAGGTTTTGCAAAGTTTTGTTCAAATCGGACATTCCATTCACCTGATATTGGATTTATAACTATTGAAGGAGTGGACCAATGAGTCCCAACTTCGAACTTGATCTAGACTTGGTAAAGATAATAGGTTGTGTAATATTTGGTTCAAATCGGACATTCCATTCGCCTGATATTAGATTTATAAATATTGAAAATTTTAACCCTCTGTGGGGAGGTACTAGAAAGAGTAGACCCGTCTTCAAAATCAATCTAGACTTTGTAAAGATAATAGGTTTTGCAAAATTTTGTTCAAATCGGACATTCCATTCGCCTGATATTGGATTTATAACTATTGAAGGAGTGGACCAATGGGTCCCAACTTCGGACTACATCAAGGCTTGGTTAAGATAATACGTTGTACAGTTTAGTTCAAATATGACAGTCCGTTCACATGCTATTATAAAATAATTTTTTGCACAATATTGAACGTTAACAAAGTTTGGAAGAAATAAGATGTGCAAAGTTTGGATGAATGCCATTATTCCCTTCGAGAGTTATCGCGAGCGCACCAGCCGCCCAGAAGGACAACGGACGGACATTTGTACATCGACTCCAAATTTTCTGAAATGGATTTGGTCCAAAGAAACTAATATTTCGATGAGGCACATTTTCATCGTATCAAAATGTATATACCGCATTAGTCACAAGGTTAAGGGGATTTTTACCGGGAGCTTCAGTGACATTTCAAATTAAGGATTTCTTTCTGGAGGTTTTTAATCCACTGGGACACGGAAAAGACAAATTACAGCAAATTATATTGATAAATTCGTTTGAAAATATAGTGGGACTTTTATATGGGCCTATATTAATAACTTTCGGCCGGATGCATTTTTTCTCTAAATATCCGAAATACCAAATTACAGCCAGATTACAAATTCCAGGCCCATGGTCGTTATATGAACTGTTGATAATTTTTCATTTTTTCATAAATATATATATATTTTTTGATTTTTGTTGATAAATATATTTCTAGGCCTTTTAAACTGATCTATTATTTGTTTTTAGGCTATAGCACAGGCTGCCCAAATCGAATATACTATCCTATATACTACTATGTTTTCATTTTACAAAAAAAAAATCAGCGAAATTTTATTTATCTCGAAGCTTTTACATAATGCTAATTTTCTCTTATATAACATAAGTTTATATATGTATCGTCAATATGTAATAAAACTTTAAAATTCCCTTTAACCATTTCTGTAAAAATTTTGGAAATTGGTCAAGTAGTCTCTGAGTTATTTGCATTTGAATTCAATCATGTTCCAAAATATACCTACTGTTCGGTGCTGGGCACCTAGTACTGGGAAATGAAAATCAACACAAAATTAGGCATTTGATTTGGCAAAAAATTATAACTGCATGACGCCATCTATTGGTGGCTAGCTGCACAAATATATATTTGATTATACTGTGTTACAAAAGATGGCGCTGTACATGACGCATTGCCAGTGCTGCCAAGTTTCTAGCGTCCAACAATGACTCACATCAAATTTAACGTATTTTATTACTTATATTTTTTGTTTCCACTGTCGTCTTAAATCTAAAGAAACTTGTCATTTAAAAAAAATAATAATAATAAAATAAAACAATTGCGTTTTTTTAATTTTTGTAAAATTATTTTTATTTAAACATTTTCATTTCATTTTTTCTTTTGTTTTTTTTTGTTTATAAAAAAAATCATATAATGACACAATTTTTCGGCGTTTCTTTTTCGATATTCTTAAACAATTTGTTTGACAAAATAAAAAAATCGACTTAAAATTAAAAATTATTATTATAATAATTAATTAATTAAAAATGTAAAACAATTTAAAGGGGAGTGATATAAAGAGGAGGGTAATTGGAAAGGGGGGGGGGGGGGGTTTGATGTTCTTAATTATATATAAAAGCTTAATTCTCATTTGTTTTCGTTATTGTTGTTGTTTTACAAATTATTTTTTTTGTTATTTAAAAATTTTTTTTTTTTTGCATTTTTTAAAATAATTTAAAATTATTTTAAATTAAATTTATAATTTAAGAAAATAAAAATTATATTGCTTAAAAAACGAGAGATTTATTTTGTCTTACATATAAGATAAACAAAATTAAAAACAATTTGTTTGGCTTACGAATATTAAAATGTAAAAAAAATATTTCTTAAAAAATGTATTTTATAGTAATTAAAATAAGATTTAAAAATAATTAATTATTTGTATTATTTATATAAAGAATTGGGGTTTTAAAATTATGATTGCAAAGAAATACACAAAGGTTGAGTAGAAGGAATTTTATTAAAATTAAAAATTTTAATAGTTTTATATTTTCGTCAGTTATTTTTTCTTTTATTTCAAGTTATGTTTGTTTTTATATTTATTAGTTTTGATTTAAATATTTTTATATGAATTTTATGTAATTTACAAAGTTTGTTTTATTATTTTTCAATTAACACAAATGACATTTGGAAATAGAAATTAATAGAATTTGAAAATAAATTGAAGAAATAATAGTTAAACATCCACTTAATTTTCAACTAATTTGAAATTTTATTGAAAATATATTTTATTTCCAAATTAAAAAGAAACGCATAATTTCGACCGAGGCGAACTTTTTATACTTCCACCATGTTAAGGGCATTTAAAGTACTAGTAATCGTTCGGAACCTTCATAAATGGAGGGATATGCCCTTAAAAACATTTGGTAGGAAGATTTTACATCCAATAAGAACAAAATTTGAGCCAAATTGGCTAAAAACATTCCAAAACTCTCTAAAAAAAGAATATGTGGGGATATTTCCAAAAGTGGATCAATATCGATAACATTTGGTAGTGAGATTTGCTATCCAATAAAAATTCAAAACATTGCCCCAACGCTCAAAAAAAAAAAAATTAATAACCCGAATACTGGGGAGTACCGACTATCTGATGAACGTTGGATCAGTTGGGCGCCATTACGAAACTATACTTGACCGAATGCTAAACCAATAAAAATTCAAAACCCTACCCCAACGCTCAAAAAACCCGAATACTGGGGAGTACCGACTATCTGATGAACGTTGGATCAGTTGGGCGCCATTACGAAACTATACTTAACCGAATACTAAACCATGACAAACCAAAGGCCAAAGACAAGAATTAAATAAGATGGAACGAATTTCCATCTGCGAAGCCTTAGCCAAACGGAATGAGATAGACCCATTTCTTGAACGGATGATGACTGCAGATGAAAAATGGATCACATACGATAATCCTGTGCGGAAACAATCGTGATCAAAGAGCGGTGAAGCACCTTAAATAATGTCCAAACCAGGACTAACGGCCAGGAAGGTTCTGCTATGCATTTGGTGGGACTGGATGGGGATTATTTATTATGAGTTGCTTCCATGTGGCCATATGCTAAATTCTGATCTATACTGTCCACAAGTGGGTCGTTTGAAGATAGCAATTGACCACAAACGGCCAGAATTGGGCAACAGCAGATGTATCGTGTTTTACCAGGACAATGTTAGGTCACACACATCTACAGTGACTCGCCAGAAACTTCAGGAGCTATAAATTCCGGACTTGGCACCAAGCTATTATCATGTTTTTCTTGCATTGTAAAATTTCTTTAATGATAAAAAATTGGATTATGAAAATCGATAACTAAAGTTTTTCTGCAAATAGAGAGCGGGAGTTCTATGAGAGAGGCATTATGAAGTTACCTTAATAATGGCAACAAATCATACAAAAAAGGTGCATATTTGGACATTCCGAAGCATGTTAAATAAAGGCCTATAGTTATTAAACAAATAATGTATTTCTTTTTCCCCAACCTAATATTTATTATTTTGGGTATCTATGAGAATACAAAATGTTCGCAATGAGAACACCTAAATTTAGCTCAACAAATATTGCTTCCGGTAAAGAGATTTGTCAGCCAATTTAAACTGAATAAAAAATATAAATTTATAAATAATGTCATTGGAAAACTATCCATGTAAAATAACGAAAATCAATTCCAAAGACTTAGAGCTGAACAATTTAATTTATCAATAAAATTATTAAATTGATCCAATTCTTTTGAAATTGCTGAGAGTATGATAACGAAATATTCAAAATTTCGAATTGTCTTGAGGACACTTCGTAATTTAACATCCTCGAGTTTGCCTTGTCCGTTTTGTTAGCTGTTGTTATTTTTATGGAAATTTCGAATATTTCGTGATGTCAGATATTTTAAAACATCATCATTATCTAAATCCAAATAAAAAATAAACCAGAAAGCTATTAAGATGTTTGTTAATACATACATATACGTACATAGATTATTGTTCCATTGTTTCACATTAATGCTATAGAATAAATTGTTTTTTTTTTTTGTTATATTCTTTGTTACATATTATTGTTTAATTATTTAATTTTCGTTTAAGTGCTTATGATTTCAATGTCTTTACAATATTTCAAATATAAACTCTTTGGGATTTCTTATTATTTTTTCTTTTTTTAATTTCATTTTGTTTTTCATTATGTTTTTCTTATTTTTTTTGTTAGATTCACGACAATGTTTTAGGCACTATTTTTAATTTGTTCGGTTCTTGAAATCTTGGCAAGAAATGAAAAAAGAGGACGACATAAAAGGACATTTTTTTAGATTTTATTTCGTAATATTTTATTATAGTTTTGAAATTCAAGAGTCATATGTAGTTGTTGTTTGTTTATATATTTGTTTATTGTTAATTTTCTTGTTCAATTTATTAATAACATTAATTATAAATTTAAATATATTTTTATTTATGATTTGTTTGTAGTTTTTAAATATTTTTTTATGTATGTGTATATATAGAGATGTAAAAAAATTATTGTTACTGTTTACCCTTTTTCATTCATTTTATTTTATTATTATTATTTGTTTTTTTTTTTTTTTTTTTGATAGTTAAGTTTTTTTTGTTTCGTTTTTTAGAATCTGATGTTTTTGTTATTCTGATTTGAAATGTTAATTTTTAGCATTCATTTTTAAATGTCATGTAGGTTGTGAGAGTGTGAAAAGATTTTTCCGAATTTACAGTGATATCAAAAAGTTTACATATAGACGAACGCCGCGTTTGAAAATGAAGAATAGATAAATTCCAAAATAGTACTGTTTTGTTAACTTTTCAAAGTGGATAAAAAAATAACATGGTAGCCCAAATAAAAAACATAAAAACTACTCAAAATTGGAAAACTTAAATCCCTGCAATTTATATAAGTCCCAATTTATATTAGGCGAGTTTACGTGCGGCAAGTCTTTGTTTGTAGGAGAGAGGGGCAAGGGGTATAGAAATGAAAAAAAAAAAAAATTGCTCGTACCGACCATTTTCTGGCAGTTCGTTTTATGTATTTATATTTATATATATTTAACAACAAATAAAAAACATTTTGGAAACCGAATTGCCTTGTAGAGACGCATGGAGCAAGTTCAAAAGAGAACGATAAAAATTGCCGCAAGTAAAATCTCCTAATATAAATCAGGACTAACAGAGAAATATATGCTTAGGAATCTCAAGCCCTGATTTACCTTTAACAAGGAAAATGTCTATGGAAATTTTGTAAACGATGAATTTGTTAATAAAATCACACTGTCAGCAAAACAGCTGCAAATTTTTAGACGAAGGAAAAATACATATTTTTTTGACAATAGAACGATATTTTTGAATTCTTATTTCTATTGTGTACAAGGTCATACAGGGAGACCTACATATTACCACCTGCTTATCAAGTTTGACTTCACATTATGAAGACGAAAATAACGTCCAAATTGTTTGTATTTAATTAGAGATATAACAGCTGTCTTGCGGTTTCGATAGCTACCTGGCTGATCTTATTAATAGACTATGGTGTTCAGTTATTTCACCTAATTCAAATCACAATAATGTATTTTGTATAAGCACTTGATTTCTTTGGATGACCATATTAATAGGCTTTAACATGTTCGGATATCATTGTTATCATATCAAAGTCAACCAGGAAGAGAAAACAGCTGTTAATCACAAAATTTTTTTATTAGAAAAGAGGTATGTATATTAATCAATTTTTATTATTATAGTACCCCAGCAAGCGAAAGTCTGCTGTTTTTTCTCAAGTCTAATACACAAAATTTTGACATTGTTTACGTCTAAGTCAATTCACAATATTGGATTTTGATAGCAAACTTGAGAGGCAGCTGCTCTTCCTGGATGACCTTATTAATAGGTCTTATTAATGGAAGATCAGCTGTTGTCAATTTAAATGAGAAATAACATAACTTTCTTTTCGCTTTTTGAAGTCAATTCATAATTATGTATTTTGACAATAAACTTGAAAAACATATAATCTTACAGGGTGACCTTATTAATAAATGATTCACTGAAAAGGACAGATGAACTAGATCGGTTCATTATAATTCCATTCATTCAATTCAACAAATGTGTCAGACACAGGATATTTGGTATAATTCAAAATAAAGTTCCGTTCGCATGTTATCACTTTTTTCTAGCGGTCCTCATCAAAATAACACTAATATTTTCTTTCGGAAATCGATACTTTTCAAGATATTTATATTGCGACCGCTGCATTTTCATTTGCATTTGTTTCAAGTGTAAATAAGGGGGTATAACTTCATTGAGAATGGCATTGTATAATTTTTTAATCCATAATCTCACTAGAGATTAGGCACACATCTCTGACTTTAATTTGGGAGTTCTCCTATATCATTATAACCTGTGAACTAACAACATTTTGTACAACAATAACATATTAGTAGAGATGCCATGCGAACAAAGATCCGACACGATCAAATCCAGGATTTTCACATCAACAACAAATGGAAAGGTTCAGCTAATTTGTTAATATAGTTCCTACAGCTTCAGTCATTTATTTTTTGCTGTTGTTCACCTAACTCCCTTGGATCCTCTCGTTCATTAATCGTTAATTCGGATGTATACGAGAACGTATACCAATGAACGGTTGAACAAAATTAAACTAAACTAGTTCCTTTTGAACATCTCTTGATGGAGGGAACTTTAAAACAAAATATGTTGTAAACTGAATACAAAAGACTACGTTTGGTAGATTTTTCTGATACGTGGCCTAAAACGAAATTTGTTTGTAGAAATCAAATTTGCCCACCAAAAATATAAATCCAAGGGAATGAGAAAGCGGACGAGCTTGCTCGAGGGGGTTCACAGTCGTCCAAACTTCCGATTAAGAGATCTGTACAACTGCCCATTGACTATTCCGTTGGCAAAATCCGCTTAAACTACGGCAACAGATGATCAAGAGAACCTGGTTGCAGAATCTCGAAGCTATCTGGCCTGAATTTTCTCGCTGAAGAACTTTTTCGATGTTGTCACATGATAAGAGAGAGAGTTCAAAATCATTGTGGGGATCATAACAGGTCACTGCAAGATTAGATTCCTCACTTCGAAATGGAACTCCAACGAAGAGAATTGCTGTCGTCTATGTGAGGACGAAGAGAAGCTAGAAACAATTGATCATATCCTCTGTAGAAGTCCATCGCTGAGTTGGAGAAGACACAGACAGTTTAGAAGATATGAAATTGATATCCTAGCTTTCTTCACCAAAATAGACCCCAATCAGATCCTAGGCTTTGTCAAAAAATTGGCATGGCTATAATAACCATCTTCTAGACTCTCCAACTCCAACTATTTTTCCTCTCTTCCAGTCTCTTTTCCTTTCCCTTTTCTTTTCATGTATCAATGATGATCACAATGGACAATTGTCTCTGAGTGAACGGTTGTAGTTAACAACCGTACATCCCAAAATCCAAACGCATCCTGTCAAGACTTGTAGCGGAAACATTACAAAGACCCAAAAACTTGCAGTTGTGGAATCGAAGAGAGGGATGTCATTTAAACACATTTCCTGTGTATATTAAACGGTATGTGTCGGTGGTTACTACAGAAAGTCATCGTGACAAAATAAAGAGCCCTTAAGAAACTTGTAATATTTTTCAATAGGTGGGATACGACACAGAACGTCAATTAATACATTTTTACGCACCATTTATTCCTATTTTTTCGACTGGCTTCTATGTAACTTTGAAGTTAAAACCGAACCCAATGAGAGAGATTATTTGAATCATTAACCAATTTCACAGTTCGGGTGATGTCGTAACACTCGCAGGATATATTTGTGATGTATTTGCATTTAAAGTTATGTTAATTTTGTCGAACAAAATCTAAAAAAGGTTCGAGAACCGAAGATATATATATATATATATATAAGTGATCTTCAAATATTAAAGGTTTCTCAGAAAGAAATTCAAACACAAATTCGTAGGAAAATTATAAATACAATTGGCAACAAAAAAAAACTTTTTAGACCAACTAAAGCACTGAATTTAAGTAGACAAATTTAAACACGTAAAGTTCAAGAAAACAATTACAGGAAAAGATATACGATAAAAATATTTCACATAATGTTTCCTCGGAACAAAGATATATCCAATGTTCTTCCTCCCTAATCCTTTCCATCTCTATAGTACACATATGTAAACCTTTTGCACACTTATGTTTTTCACAAAATTTAAAAAAATAGTGTCTAGGCCAAAAAAAGAAATAAAATAGCGAAGAATACTTTTTTTACAAAAAAATTTACTTAGGCAAAATAAAACAAAAAGAAAATGTTATTTAGCAAGAAAGAAAATATTTATAATTAAAAAAATATTCTTAAACACTACAAATAGTTAAATTATTAAAAATATTAAAATTAGAGCAAAAAATTTAAGGTAAAATTATTAATTGAGTTTTAAAAAATAATATTTATAA
Source organism: Musca vetustissima (assembly GCF_032173495.1). NCBI lineage: Eukaryota > Metazoa > Arthropoda > Insecta > Diptera > Muscidae > Musca > Musca vetustissima. The sequence goes on from NW_026879862.1 coordinate 64,675, forward strand.
TATGGTTTTTAATAGATAAAAATAAATTTAAATTTGTTTTAAAAAACGGTGGATGGTTCACAAAATTCATAATCAAATGAATTTATTTATTTGTTGTTTTTTTTTTTGATAAATTTATTTTTTTTTTGTTTTTCACTTAACTTCTTGTAATATATATTTATAATTTCTTAGATTTTGTTTGCTTTTTTTTACAATAATTACACAATAATATTAGTTTATTAAATATTTAAAATTATTATTATGTTTTGTTATTGGCCTAAATGTTAAATTTATGTTATTATTAATGTTTATTGTTTTTTGTATTTATTAATATTATTGAAACTCTTTAATGATTTAAAATCTTAAAAAAGAATTATTACATTGATATATACTTATTACACATACACATAAATTTTGTAATTTTCATCATCATTATATAATTGTTATGTTGTAAATATATATATTTCAAATATATATAAAAAATCTAATAATTTACACTAAAATTAATAATAAGAATAAACAAAATTACACAATTTATTGTTGTTGAATTTACTTAAATGTTGATATTGTTTTTAAAAGTTAGTTAATAAAACTTATAATTATTTTGTTTGCATAAATATATTTTTTTTTTATTTTAAACTTAATGAATTCTCTCAATTTTGTTTGTATTACAAACATGTTCTCTTCTTTTAATATAATTAATAATTAAAAAAATTATATATATGTATAGAATAAGAAAAAACAAAAACTTTTTTCCTTTTAAATTAGTACAAACGTAATGTAATGATAACCATTTGTTGAAAAAAAACTTAAGATGGAAGGTCAATATAGGGGTTTGACAGAATGATCACTTCTGTGGTCCCTTGCCACCTTATATTGCTCTTCCATCTTTATTTTACTTAAAAAATAGGTTTTATTTTTTTCGCAGAACTATAATTGGAAATTTTAAGGTTTTTTTAATTTTTGATTGTTGTTGTTATTGTTCCCCAATATTTATTTTGAGATCATTTTGTTTTTCATACATTTAATGATTAATGGGAGGGATTGGGATATAATTCTGTTTGTTTTAGAATAAGAAAATAAAATAAATTGGGGGAAACACAATCAAAATTTATTGAAATTGCTTCGTTTTCAGAATTTGTTTTAGTAATCTTTTCAGCCTCTTAGTGCAAGTGAATGTTTTTTTATAAAATATTTATTAAAACAAAATTGTATTCAGATTTTTGGGAAGATATTTAATTGACACAATCTAATAAAACAAAAAAAATTTTGAATGTTTTATTATAAAAAATTCTCTTTAGAAAGTAAAAATATTTTTCTATCAGAAGAGGAAGGGCTTTTCATTTTAAGGGTATATTTCAAACATGACTGTAGAAAAAATGTTTGACATTCCATTCCTAAATTGACCTCTGTGAATAGATTTTTTTAAATGGTTTTCCAAGACTTTGGGAAGTTGGATATCAATTTACCGTTTTTTTTAATGGCCCAATAAACTTGACAAACGGATTCAAACCATTGTGAATATTCTAGAAAAATTTTGAAGGCATATCAGATTTAACGAAAGGTGTTCCTAATACGATTCGAAGCAAATAGTCGAGCCATGGCCCAACAAACGGCCATTTGGTAGAAAATCCCCCAAAATGTCAATTTTTTTGTTTACTTTTTCACACGATTAAGTCATAATTGAAAGCACTTTGACAGGTCGTGTGAAATTATTTGACCTTATCGGAGGAAATTATTAGTGGATCATGGTTTGAGCAACATATCAAAGTCGAAATGGGCTTTTGATCTTTGAGGATCGACTTTCGATTTTCTTCATAAATACATGGATTATTTTTACAAAGCCCGAATTGCCCAAAAATTACACATTACAGAACTTTATTGTATCTTTTGACAACAATTCAAACAAAAAAATCATTTTTTTTTTTTTTGTGGATTTTGCAGGTTTGAAAAAAATCGAAAGATCGAAAAGTCGACTCTTTAGCCAAAGGTAAAACTTGGGCTATTGTAGATTTCGTAGAAAGATCTTCCACCTTATAAGGTAATATGATAGCCAATTTGTTTGAAAAACTCCTCAAAATAGCGAAATTTAGGAGGTACCGTTATATGGTACTAATGAGAACCCAAAGTTTCAATTTACAGTCAATCTGGTTCAAAAATCTATTGAATATTTGAGAGTATCGTTATACGGGATCTACCCTTAAAAGTGGGCCAATATGTATAGTTAGCAATGATATACAGAGTTGCTAACAAAAATACCTAACTACAGCTAAATTGGTGAAAAACGTGTACAAAATCCCCAAAATATCGAATAATGGGAATGGTGGTTCCATTATATGGTGGCTATACCAAAACATGGATCTATATATCTAATTTTTCAATGCCAAACATCCTAGGGGTTACTGTAATGTCTGTGCAAAATTTCAAAGCTCTACCATCAATATTGCTAGCTCTACCATCAATATTGCGATTTCAATCGACAGAGATTTTTTAAAATAATTTTTTTTTTTAAATAATTAAAAATTTCAATACAAAATTGTTTTAAATAAGAAAATGTTGTCAGAAATTTACACTGGATATAATTCAGCAATTACAATAATTTCAAAACTATTTAACTTTTTTTATAATTTACATATAACTCTAACATTCTTCCAATTACCAAAAAAGTTGGTAAAATTTTTATTTTGTTGATTAAAGAATTACACTACTGGATATATGTAGATCTTTTAGATATTTAATATAAATTAAAAACAGCAATATATTTTCAAATACCAGTTTAAAATATTCATCAGCTGTCCATTTCAGAACACATTTCAAAGAACGAATTTCATTGAATTGCTATGGAAAACATTATGAACGGATTTGAATGCATAGGAGTCTCTTAAACTCATTTATCATAAATCAGTTTAAAAGGAAATTAGACTATACCAAACGACCCAGCGTGAGGTAATCTCAAGCCGAAAGGAAGACAATGCAGGTGCCAGATGTTATTACATGTAGATGAAAAAATACATCCTTTGATGTAAATATTAACACCTATAGCTTACATTATCTTCCTCTTATTTCAACAGCTAATTACATCCAGTGTAATTAAAATATTTTCGCAAAAATATACAAAATTTTAATTTTCAAACATAATTTTACTAAATGATTTCAAATTCATTGCAAATAAAATTCCTGAATTTTTATGCATTCCTTTTCTTTATGATGTTCCTTTTGTCAAATCCCTTAAAATTTCCAATTATCTATCTATGCGCCTAATTACGTTCACAACTAGTATTATTATGATGTGAATTGGACAAATCATTACTTGCTGTTGCTGCTGCTGCTGCAGTGTTTAGCAACACCGTACTATTGCTACTACTATTGCTATGACCAATACTATTACTATTACCTAATACACTACTATTGCTACCAACAACAACAACACCACCACTATTAACACCAGCTAGACAACTGCCACCTCCACCTCCTGCCACTACTAGAGGTGAACTCATAACACCCGTTGTTGTACTTACAGCTCCACCGGCAACGACAGCAGCAGCCGCCATAGCTGCCGCCGCTGCAGCTGCTGAACTTAAATTGAGAGCTGCATTTTCAGCCGAGGTATATTCTTGGGCTGAAAGTTTCAGAAATTGTTCATAGGCACTGAGACGTGATGGTGCAGCAGCAGCAGCCGCAGTAGTGGCATTTGTATCCATATCAGTTGCAGTTGTACACGGCGATGAAGATGATGAATTGGGATTATAGAGTTTGGCTGCTGCAGCAGCAGCTGCGGCCGCTGCCACAGTTGTGGCATGATATGAAGGTGGTGGAGGTCGGTCAATAACAACACCACCCGCTGCCCCACCGCCCAAAGGATGACCCGCCAAAATCATTTCCTCATCATTTGCTGTGGGCGTTAGTTGACACTCAGCCAAGGAGGTGGTAAGGGGCAAAGGTAATTCCTGTTTATGTCTTTGTATTGATGATGAATATGCCGAGACAATGTTCGGTGTGGTGGAACAATTATCCAAAAGATGGCTGTTGTTGGTCGAACTATTATTGCTTAGTCTCAAATTTGCATGGCTGTGATGGTGAGAGGAGGAGTGGTGATGATGGTGTTGTTGCTGCTGTGTATGATGTTGTGAAGATGCTGCTGTTGCTGCTGATAAATCCAAATTATCGCTCAAATTTGCACTTGTGTGACTGTCATTTGCTGCTGCTGATGCTGAGTAAAGGTTTTCGCCAAGACTTTGATGCAGATGCGTTGAATTATGATGCTGATGATGCAGCCCTGAGGGCTGTTGTACAACATCCATTGGATTAGGTGGCGATGTGGGTGATTGCTTAATTATTGTCGTTGTTGTGGGTAGTGTTGTGGCATTATCTCCTCCTGCGCCTGCTCCACCACCTCCTCCTCTTACATATATTCTACTACGATTTATATCTTTCTGTTCAATTATGACACTGCGTTCCTCTAGGCTCATGCCACTGGGTAAATGTTGGCTATTATTATCGCCACCAGTTGCCGTCACCACCATATCACTATCACCACCACCACCGCCCATTGCTGATGATGTTGTACTATTGTGTGTGCTATTATTAACTCCACCACCACCTCCTCCTACTGCTGCATTGCTACTGCTATTATTGTTGTTGTTGGTGCTGCCACCGCTGCTAAATTCATTAAGTTGTGTTGTGGACAGTGTTGTTGTTGCTGCTGCTGATGTATTTCTTGTATTGTTGTTGTCATTATTGTTGATGGAGGGAAGTTCATGCTATTCCTTTATTAATCGATAAATATGATGTGTAGCTCCGCTATTTTGTGCAGCCACCTCAAAGACATACGCTATACAGAGTAAGGTCTCGTGTGTTTCGCGGGATTGTATTACCTGGGAGGGGGAAAGAAAGAAATCAGGGTTAGTGATGAGAATTTAATACAAATTAATTTAAAACAATTATATTAAGCCTCGCTATAGGCGGCTACCCTGAAACGTGACCAAACTTTACAAATCGAAATTTGGTACCGTTATATAGAGGCTACCCTAAAAAGTGGGCTAACATTGATAATTCTACCCAATGAGAACGCAATATACCAAATTACAGCCAAGTCGGTGGTGTAACCTTCTCTATTGGGTCTATACCAAACCGTGGACTCATATATGCCAATTTCAATACCAAATATCTTAGGCTGTATGTGTAAAATTTCAAAGCTCTATTTTTAACATTGCGAGCTCTGTCGTGATATACAGACATTTTTAAATCAAAACATAGTTTTATTCTTAAACGGCATATACATTAGAACTTTTTAACGGGTTAACCTACTTTATGGGGATATATTTGACATATATGCAAAGGAATTGATAATTGAAACCCACAGGGAAACGTATATAATATTATGGTGGTGTGAGAGCTCCCATTGTCATGGTGCACAATGTTAGACTTTCTCGGAAAGAAACGCCTTAGTTTTGCCTTGTAAAACATTTGGATATTGTCAATATATATCTAGGTCACCCATCAAGTCTTTTATCAAAACATTTGAATTTTTTAAAGTTTTCTAATGACAAAACCAAGATCTATTGATAAGGTAACCCATGGCCTATAAATAAGGTCACCCAGGGAGACCAGCTGGAAATCGAGTTATTAATAGTTTGCTGTCAAAATGCATTTTGAGACAAATTTGACTTCAGATGAAAACGTACACAAAGTCGAAATTTTTGACATTAGACGTGAGAAAAAACAGCTGTTTTCCGATTTCGATTGCTACCTTGGTGACCTTATTAATAGATCTTTAGGTAACCCATCTAGCGAATGTCAACTGTTTTTTCTCAAGTTTAATGTCAAAATTTTGACTTTTTTTACATTTTCATAATGGAAGTCAATTCACAATAATGGATTTTTACAGCAAACTTGAGAGGCAGTAATTTGGCGTTCCAAAGAACTTCTTCGCGGATCATTTTTAATATGTTTTCAGGCCAATATTTTCACACAGCCCTCTCTTTCAATTATTAAATCGATTTTTCCTCACTAATTGTAAATAATCCGATGTAACCCTAGTTCCAATTACATGTTTAACAACTATTCTAAATATTTAGCGTCCACTTACTTGCAATATTGTAAAATTCTCCAATACACTGTTCATCATATATCGTTCAGGTAAATTTTTCAATTTCTGTATGAAATTAATCATATATTCACACATCGGTGAACGTTCGATGCGATATACGAAGCGACCATTCTCTAAGCGTGAGTATTCTGTTTCAACTTTTTCCACAACCTGTGAGCCAAAGGAGCAAACTTTTGTTGAACACACTAAGACCACATTTTCGTTACTTTCGTATCTGCAATAAAAAAAAAGTATTATATGCAGAACAACAAAAAATAAATTCGATTTGAAACAGCTACTTACTGGCTTGTAACGCCATAGAAATCACCAGTTTCACTGCCAGTGAGTTCTGTATTCAGATCAGCCCAACATTTAACCAAATAGAAGGCATTTTGCGGACCTTTTTCATAGAGATCTTTAAGACCACCCGATTTTTCAGGGAATTTATCAGAGATTTGTCGAATATCAACGGTCTGTAAACGAGTGAGGAGAATATTAAATTAATTTATAAAAAATATATATCTTGGTATTCAAATAATACTTACCTCAAGCAAGGGATCCGAGAAGGAAGGTTTACCGCCCAACTGTACAAACAAATGCCGGTGGTACTGGGTATACAAAAAGGTATAGAATTAATAATAAAGAACAAGAAAATATCGAAGTTTTTAAATCATGGAGGCAAACAATATAACCAGAATGTATTCTAGATGTGACTAGGGAAGTATCTGGGTAATACGAAATCATTGCTTATGCCATTGTTAAGTAAATTATTATGTGATTGGAATACTCAGGAGGCACGAACATTAATTTTGTCAAATTTTAAAGAGATTTTTTAACTGTGGTCAACCAAACATAATTAATTCAAATACCAAAGTTAGAGTGAAATGTTGACATTCTTGCCTCATTTTTTTATATATATTTGATTAAATGTTTTTTTTTCTACTTACAATTTCATCTCGTCGCATTTCCATAAACGCTGAAAACTCTAATAATCTAAATTTGTGCGTTGCTATCGCCCGTCCTTCCCACGGCAGCTGGGCTGGCGGAAGACCTGCTTCAATATCACCAGATACAGCTGTGGATGGTTTACCGGCGGGATATGGTTGTTGTGCAAATGGTTTTATACTGTAATCATAAAAACTTTAAGGGTCAATGCCATCAGATAAATGTTTGAATATTAGAGGTTAGACCAAAAAAAATTTGCACTGTCGAACAGGGTCATAAGGAGAATAGGTATCAATTTTTTTTTGGACAAGGCCTATTTTTAAGATTACTCAAGATCTACTAATAAGGTTGCCCAGATAGTGAAGTCATATGTTCTTTCTGAAGTCCAAGACATATTAATAAGGTTACTCAGCAAGCGAATGTCAGCTGATTTATCTCGAGTCCAAGATATATTAATAAGGTCACCAGCTACCGAAAATCAGCTGGTTTTCTCAAGTCTAATGTCAACAATTTAGCTTTTGTTCACGTATTCATAATAAAAATTAATTCAGAATAATGGGTTTTGACAGCAGACTCAATAGACAGCTGATATCCAGCCTGTCTCCCTGGAAGACCTTATTTATAGACCTTGCTCGACTCTAATCATGACGCAATAATAAGGTAATGTATCAAAACAAATACATTTTTTGCCTCGATTATCTGTCAAATTTTTCCTTATAATATTTCAAAAATTTGGCAGCATTGCAAATCGAATTCAAGTAATATTTACACTTTGACAGTTAATCAAGACATCAGCTGCTCTAAATGGACTACCTATTCATTGTGCCATGGACTCTAATGTTAAAAAATTAGACTTTGTTTACGTTTTCATAATATAATTCAATTCACGGTCTCCCAGGATCAATATCTATTAATAAGGCCACCCAGCTAGCGAAACTCAAGTCTTATGTCAAAAATTTGGCTTTTGTTTACGTCAAGATCTGCTGTTTTTTCTCAAGTCTAATGTCAAAAATTTGTACTTTGTTTACGTTTTCATTATGGAAGTCAATTCAAAATAATCAATTTTGACAGCAAACTTGAGTTAATGATATCCAGCTTGTTTTCCTGGGTGATCTTATTTATAGGTCTTGGTTTACGTTTCCATAATGGAAGTCAATTCACAATAATGGATTTCGACAGCAAACGTGAGAGGCATCTGATATCCAGCTGGTCTCGCTGGATGACCTTATTTAAAGGCCTTGACCTGGATGAGCTTGTTCAATTATTTTCGGCTCGCTCCTCTGAAGAAACGATGTATTCCTTTTATTTGTATGTTTCATGTCACGTCAATTTCGAAAGGAAGTGATACCATTTGGAAGTTCGAATTCAACACGACGAACGGAGGTTAGTGAGTAAATAGTATTTTTTCTTGCCCCTCCGTAAAATTTGGATACCTTATAACCATGTCCGACTGTATATGCCTGAAAACTTACTCTTGTGAAGTGCTGGGCTGGAGACCAGGTTGCCAAAATTGCTATAATTTTTTTGGAAAGAAAAAAAGAGAGGAAGATATCGTTTATTAATAACAAATATTATCATTAAATATATTTATATATCATTTTTATATTATGAGAATAAGCAAGTTATGGCGCCATGATTTCAATATTGCTTTCGAACAAGATGTGTTGTGGTATTTAGAGACTGCATCATTGGGTTTTGGGATAATTGTTAGTAACTTATAAAATGTTTAAATTTTTAATACATCTATAAAAATGTAAAAGAAATTAAATTAAATTAGAATATATAGAATAGAATATATATTTTAGAATATATATTTTTTAAGTTTGAGAGAACTCTTAACATCGCTTAACTTACATCGTAATTCAAGTATATTCTCAAGAGTTTTTTTTTAATGTTCATTTGAAGTTTTAGATGGACATTTTTGAAACCGATTGCTAAGAAATAAGCTTTAATTACGAGGACTACTGGTAAAGCATTTATGGCGATATATATTCGAATTTTCATTATTAGACCATAAATATATAAAGTAACTCTCGTAGTATGTGTACAACTAAAATTTTCCATGCCAAAAAATTGCAGAGAAAAACTAATTTTAATTTTTATTAAATTAAATTGCTTAAAGTATAATAAAGAATAAAATCTTTGCAGCTTGAAAGCTCTGAAGCTTTTAATGAGGCGTTATGGATTTCGACTACAACAGAAATTTGAAAATATCTTCTGAAGCTTTTTGTTTAAAATCCTAGATAATGGCTCGTGGCGTTATGTTCGTTAAGCTTTCATTACACAGTTTATAAAAAGCTTTATGAGGGTTATTTACAAAACAGACAATGCAACTCTATGAAAAGTATTTTATTCTTGGGAGAAACAAAAGCTCTTCTAGTCGGAAACTCATTCTCGCGGTCTTAGAAAGTCAAGTTTAGAAATTAGGATTACTAAATGCCCATCAGACTTGTATATATATCCTGATTTCGAATCTAAAACACGAAGAAACAGAAATACGTACAGACACACACACACATAGAGACACAAGGACATTAAATACTAATAACAACAACGCATAAATATTATTGCTTTCACAGCATTTGTTCTTTTTGTTGTAGCTGTAGTAGTAGACTATCTTACTCCCGGATATAAAGGCAGAGCAGCAGCGGAACCCATCGCCGAGGCGGATGAATTGGACGTTATGGCTGCGGCAACAGCAGCCAATTGTTGACGATGATGATGGTGCAGATGATGTTGCTGCTGTAAATACGCCGAACTTAAAGCTGCTGCATGTTGTGTCAAATGGGAGGTGGTACTACTATTTGGACTGTTAATAGCATTTAAACTATTCACATTCGCTGCTGCAGCTGCCGTAACGGAACTATTGTTGTTGCTAGTATTGGTACTAACCGAATTTGCCGCTTGCTGATGATGGGGATGGGGTGGCGGCGGTCCTAAATGTGCAGCGGCTGTTGTCGTTGACCCACTCATATCCGAACGCAAGGGATGACCCAATGGATTGGCGGCAGTCAAACCGGACGGAAGATGATTGTGTAGTTGTAGGTGGTGTGGATGTTGTGATGGATGTTGGTTTCCGGTGGTGGCAGAGTGGCTGTGTAAGTGGCTGGATTGATGGTGGAGATGGTGGTGGGGATTTAAGTGTGGATGTGTGTGGTGGGGATGCACAGCATGCGGATGCAAACCGGCCGTTAGGGACAGGGAGAGATTTTTTACCGCTTGGGCGGAAACGATCTGGGAACTGGTCATGCCCGATATGGCCTGTAAGGCTTTCTCCTTTTCGCTAAGTAAATGCAAGACGGCAGCATTGTTGGCCGAGCCGGGACCACCTATAACTCCATTAGGCTCCTGAAAACCAAAATTAGAAATTGTTTTGTGTGAAGTGGTGTTGTTGTTGTAGTTCATGTTGAGGTTTGTTTTTTTTTTTACACAAAAGGGGGGAGTCGATGTTGTGATGTGTGGTGTTGAGGAGGATGATGATGAGTTTTCTTTCTTAACGGGGATATGAGTAATGTGTGTGTGGGTGTATGTCCTTTTGATGATCCTTTGGTGATGGAGTAATGATCCTTTTCTTTTTGATAAAAAATGTTAATCCTTTGGATGCATGTTTCTTTTTGTTATGTTGTATGTAGATGGTATGGTAATGTATCTCGTAGTGGGTTTGGGTGAGTGTGGTATGTTTATGGGTTGGTTTCGCAGCACAAATGGGAATATAATCTCTTCAGGATTATATGTCCCACAGGTTATGTTTGAGCATTTGTAATGTGATGATTCATGATGTAATATTTACAAGGATTTTTTTTTGTTTATAAGTATATAAATAATTTTATTTTAAATTTAAAATAATTTCAATCCTAGAAACCTGCGAATGCAATCTTTGGAAAAAATTCGGTCACGGATGACCAGCCATAGAAAGAAGGTGTTTCATAAGGAGAAAAACTGTCCTGAAAACTTTTGTCCGGATTTTGTTGTTTAAAAATTACCTCCGTTTTCTCAGGATTCCCACAGAAAGAAACTGAGACCTTTTTTCTATCGAAAACAATTGACTTAAGTTCTTAAGGATTTTTTATGGAAAGCTTGACCTCTGTTACTTGGCCCTGAGGATCTTTTTCTGTAGAAACAACTTGACCTACGTCCAGACGATTTTTTTATTGAAAAAACTTGATCTACGGTCCAGACGATTTTTTCATTGAAAAAAAATTGACCTTCGGTCCTGAGGATTTTTTGATGGAAAAAACTTGAATTTCTGTCTTGACGAATTTGTTGAAGATTTTTTTATAGCGAAACTTTGACCTTAGTTTCCTGAAAAATTTTTAAAACAATCGACCTCCAGACGAATTTTTTTCTATAGAAAAAACTTGACCTGGAGGTCCTGACGAATTTTTTTATAGAAAAAACTTGACCTGGATGTCCTGACGAATTTTTTTTATAGAAAAAAATTGACCTGGAAGTCCTGACGAATTTTTTTCTATAGAAAAAAATTGACCTGGAGGTCCTGACGATTTTTTTTTTTCTATAGAAAAAACTTGACCTGGATGTCCTGATGAATTTTTTTTCTATAGAAAAAACTTGATCTGGAGATCCTGACGAATTTTTTCTATAGAAAAAACTTGACCCGGAGGTCCTGACGAATTTTTTTCTATAGAAAAAAAATTGACCCGGAGGTCCTGACGAATTTTTTTCTATAGAAAAAAAATTGAATTGGAGGTCTTGACGATTTTTTTTCTATAGAAAAAACTTGACCTGACGGTCCTGACGGCGATTTTTTTCTATAGAAAAAACTTGACCTGACGGTCCTGACGGCGATTTTTTTCTATAGAAAAGACTTGACCTGACGGTCCTGACGGCGATTTTTTTCTATAGAAAAGACTTGACCTGACGGTCCTGACGGCGATTTTTTTCTACAGAAAAAACTTGACCTAACGTCCTGACGCCGATTTTTTCTATAGAAAAAACTTGACCTTACGGTCCTGACGACGATTTTTTGACCTTACAACTTTTTTTCTATAGAAAAAAATTCGTCAAGTCAACTTGACGATTTTTTTTTCTATAGAAAAAAAACTTGACCTTACGTTCTTGACGAATTTTTTTCTATAGAAAAAAAGTTGACCTTTTTTCTATAGAAAAAACTTGACCTGACGACTTTTTCCTATAGGATAGACTTAACCTATGGTTCGGACGACGTATTTTCGATAAAAAAAACTTGGTCTCTGAGTTTGTAAAGGCAAATTATTTCCTTGTTCAATTGTGCTGGCATACCTCATATAACACTCTTTAAAAAAGAAAGACAAAAAAAAAAAACAACACCAACACCAACAACCGGCGAACCTGAGAGTTATATTTGAGAATACAACAATGCCATTTGGCTGTTTGTGGTTTTAAAAGCTTTTCGATTAAAAGCATTTTTTGTTGTTGTTGTGTTCTTACTATCACAAAGATCCAGAGTGTAAGTTGTGGGGAGGATAACATTTGTGTGTGTGATATTTTGTGTGTGTTGTTGTTGTTGGTATTGTGTTTTTTAATCGAACTACAATTCCTTGTTGGCTGAATGTCTGGCTGGCTGACACGACTGGTTGGGCGATTGCTTTGGCGACATTTTTATTGAAATTGAAGATGTGCCAGAACCAAAGTCCTTTTGTGGAAAAACACAAATATTTCATACACCTGTGCAAAAAGGACTAAAGGACATTTTTCCTGAAAAAATAAAACACAAGCAATCTTGTTAAATATGACCCATTTTGTGTGTAAAGAATTTCATTTGACAATGTCTGACAGAGGAGTCAAGATGACATGCTACAAAAATCCAATCAGAAAATCCACAACGCTTTTGGTTTCCGTTTTTTTTTCTGTCGCTCTCTGCCCAAAGGATATTAACTTGTATTTGGGGTTTTTTGTTTAAAAATTTAAATTTTTATTTAAAAAGGATATAAATGAAGTGTAAATATGTACAAATCGATTACAATCTTTTGGTTGTCCTTAAAGCATTTTCTGAGATATCCTTTAGTAAAATAATTCTCTTTTCTGGTGTGTGTGTAAATAAATAAACAAAATAGAGGTAACCACAAATGTCAAAGGAGCAACGATAAGGAGTTGCCTTAAAGCCTTTGAAAGGTCCTTTGAGAACTAAAACGCACAATTTGTATGCAATTTCCAAGCAACAGCAGCAACAACAATCAAAAAACAGAATGTGCGATAGCGATTTAAAAGAAATACTCTTTCAAAAGCCCGACCGACCGTATGCCCGACCTCTTGCTTTGGCTTGCATAAATTTTATTGCATTTTTATTTGGTCGAAGAGAAGGGGGGAAGGTTTTGGTTTTTTTTTCATCCTCATACTTATGGCTTGATTTGAAGGGATACCACAGTTTCTGTTGTGTGTTTTTTTAATGAGAGTGAGGGTACTGCTTGGCTCCCCACCAAGCTCTTGTGTTGCGTTTTTTTTCACTCTCGTACTTCTTTGGTCTTTGTAGTTTTGCAAAAAGTCAAAAAGAAGAAATACATGATGAATTTTATTTCACTTTACTTTCATTTCATTTTATTCTACTTTTTTTGTTTGTTTCATTTTCTGTTTGAGCATTTGTGTAAAAGCGTAGTAGACTTCATCTCATCAAGAGACCCTCCTCCCATTCCGCATCCATGGTCTTGCATTACCATTACCAGCGCCGCGACGTTTTTTTTTTTTTTTTTGTTATTTCTTTTCCCCTTGGTTTACTGAAACATTGCCGACACTACCCACCCAGTCCAGCGAAAAGAAGCTGCAGCACCACCTCCCATACTCTTTGATCTCTGTGTGCGTACTTTTTTTTCAAAATGCATTCTCTCTGTGTAAAGTTTACAAGAGTTTTTAGTTGTTTTTAAAGGTCTTTTTTATTGTTCGCCTGTGTATTTATTTAAAAACAAATATATACACTACAATAAGTTTATCGGGGCGAGATATGGGTCATTCCAAGGGTCCAAAGGAATTTTTTCTATAGAAAAACTTATCCTCAGTTCTTTTTTCTATAAAACATTTTTTTTTATAGAAAAACTTGATTTCCGGTCCTGACGATTGTTTCTATAGAAAAAAACTTGACCTGACGGTCCTCACGAATTGGTTTCTATAGAAAAAACTTGACCTACGGTTCTGAAGACGAATTTTTTCTATAGAAAAAAACTTGATCTACGGTCCTGACGACGATTTTTTTTCTATAGAAAAAACTTGACCTACGGTCCTGACGACGAATTTTTTTCTATAGAAAAAACTTGACCTACGGTCCTGACGACGAATTTTTTTTTATAGAAAAAACTTGACCTACGGTCCTGACGACGAATTTTTTTCTATAGAAAAAACTTGACCTACGGTCCTGACGACGAATTTTTTTCTATAGAAAAAACTTGACCTACGGTCCTGACGACGAATTTTTTTCTATAGAAAAAACTTGACCTACGGTCTTTGCGATTTTTTCTACAGAAAAAACTTGACCTACGGTATTTGCGAATTTTTTTCTACAGAAAAAACTTGACCTACGGTCCTCCCGAATTTTTTTCTACAGAAAAAACTTGACCTACGGTCCTCCCGAATTTTTTTCTATAGAAAAAACTTGACCTACGGTCTTTGCGAATTTTTTTCTATAGAAAAAACTTGACCTACGGTTCCCACGAATTTTTTCTATAGAAAAAAACTTGACCTACGGTCCTCAGGAAATTTTTTCTATAGAAAAAACTTGACCTACGGTCCTCACGAATTTTTTTTCTATAGAAAAAACTTGACGTGAGTGTCACATTCGAACTTTATGTATTTTTTTCTATAGAAAAAAATGTGACCTCCGGTCCTAATAATTTTTTTTTATAGAAAAAATGTGCCATTATGTCCAACCTTTCTCACACCTGACGCTATAACCCATATTATTTATATATAAATATATATTTCTTTTATTGTTATTGTTGTTTGTATATTGGTATATATTTTTATAGTACTGACATCTTTTCTATTTGAAATATCAAAGTAAGTTAAGTGTTTTCTCTTTCTCTCTGTGTATATTTCTCTTTTCTCTGTGAACTTTATAACGTCGGGAAAAATGCAATTTCATTTTTAGTTGTTGTTGTTGTTCTGCATATTTTTTTATGTTTAAAGCCATAGAAACAATGTTTCGTAAATAAATACAATATAGAAAACATCACAGCAACAACAACAAACAACAAAAGAAGTGGGAAAAATTTAGAAATTACCAAAGCAAATAATGATGGACAGAGTGAAATAGTGGACTCCATGGAATGACAAGAGTGGGGGAAATTTTCCCAATGCAATTCCAAAAACAGAGAGTTGTATTTATATTTCTTCACTTCGTTAATTTCAATTTAATTATAATTTGAAATCGTGCATACACAGATAGTAAATATGCAATTGCTGACTTTGCTATGTGCTCCCTAAAAGTATGCTATTAATTTGGAAGAATATAAATATTTTGCAATGTAATACGAATTTGTTCTTCAGAAGATATTTGAATGTGCTTTTTTGAAGCTGTAAATCATCAGGGACTTAAAAATATTTAAAAAAAATATTCAGGATCTGAAGAAGAAAATCTTACAATGTGAAGTCTACATTACTCTATCCAAAAAGTCCTTAGGAACCGAGTTCGTTCCAGTTTGTTCTATAGGAAAACATTCCTTGTAGCCAAGTCTTCTTAGCGACACAAGTTTTTTAAAGAAAAAATCCTCATCTACTGAGGTTTTTTATAGAAAATAATTCCTTGGGAAATGTGGTCAAGTTTTGTCTATAGGAAAAAGGTTAGCTTACTATGAAAAATTTGTCAGGAATCTGAGTCTATAGAAAATAAATCCTTAGGAACTGAGATCAAGTTTTTTCTCGAGAAAAAAAAATCGTTAGGAAACTGAGGCCCAGTTTTTTCTCTGGAAGAAAATTCTCAGGAACTGAGATGAAGATTTTTTATTTGAAAAAGAATTTCCCATGAACCTGAGGTCATGTTTATTCAATAGAAAAACGACCAGGGCCAAGTTTCCTCAGAACCTCAGGTCATGCTTCATCCTCAGATACTGGGGCCATGTAAAAAAAAACGTAACCATGTAAGGTTAGCTTACTATGAAAAATTTGTCAGGAATCTGAGTCTGCAGAAAAGAAATCCTTAGGAATTGAGATCAAGTTTTTTCTCTAGAAAAAAAAAATCGTTAGGAAACTGAGGCCAGATTTTTTTCTGGAAGAAAATTCTCAGGAACTGAGATAAAGTTTTTTATTTGAAAAAGAATTTCCCAGGAACCTGAGGTCAAGTTTTTTCAATAGAAAAACGATCAGGGCCAAGTTTCCTCAGAACCTCAGGTCATGCTTCATCCTCAGATACTGGGGCCATGTAAAAAAAAATGTAACCATAATTTTCAATTAGAAACATGTCATCCGAACGTCAGGTAAACATTTTCGGTCTCTGATGCCTATACAAGCAAATATAAAAAATTGACCTCTGCAACACAGTGGGCCTACAGAATTATATTTTTCTCTAGAGATAAAATCCCCAGAACCCTTATTTCTAATAGACAAAAAATTCAGAATCTCAGGTCAAGATTTTTGCGAAAATTATTATAAAAAATGTCTTTGAGCTTGGTGTCGACTCGTGTTTATAGAAAAAGTCCTTGTGGCAACATTTTTCTACAGAAAAAAATTAGAAAAACAATACTTCGAACCTGATGTCAATTTTTTTACAGATAATAATCCTTAGACCCAGAAGTCATTTTTTATATAAAGTTAAAATCCCTAGAACTTGAGGTCATTCCATAGCACTTGTTCTTAAATTTCTTTCAAAGGTTTAGTTTTTTCTCTAAATAAATCGTCAGGTCAAGTTTTTTTCAATAGAAAAAATTGTCAACAAGCAGAGGTCAAGTTTTTTCAATAGGTTTCTTTTCAAAGTATATAATACTCACATCCTGAGGTCATGCTTCATACCATAAAAAATCCTCAGAAACTGGGCCATATAAAAACGTAACTCAGAATGTGAGATCCATAATTTTCAATTAGAAACTAGTCCTCCGAACCTCAGGTCAACATCTTCGGTGTCTGATGTATATACAAACGTAAATAAAAAATTGTCCTATATAACACAGTAGGCCTATAGAATTAGAGAACCCTTATGTCCATTGGACAACCCTTATGTCCATTGGTTTCTATAGAAAAAATTCCCTTGGCAACATTTTTCTACAGAAAAAATATAGAAACAGGGTATTTTTTACAAAGAAAATACTTCAGAAAATACCAACCCGAGGGTAATTTTTTTACAAAAAAAAAAAAAAAAAAAAATCTGCAGACCCTGAAGTTTTTTTATATAAAGATTAATTCCCTAGAACCCAAAATTATGTCTTAGAACTTCAGGTTAAATTTCTTTCTTTCAAAAATAAATAAAATCACTGCGAAAGTGTAATCCAGAATTGCCTTTACAAAAAAACCTTTGAAGCAGAAAAAATCTCAGATTCTGAATTTATTTAATTAACATTTTTGTGTAGGAATACTATCTTATAGACCTCATTTTTTCTATAAATAAAATCGGAGATCATTTCCTTCTAAAGAATACATGGTCGGTCCCTGTTATTATCAAGTATTTTCTATATGAATATACCTTGAACCACAGTTAAAAAATAAATTTCCACAAATTAACAGCTGACTTGTAATATTTCCTTGGCGCCTGAAAATATGCTTCAATTTCCATATATTCATAAATTATTGTATATTTCATGAAACATTTTTACCCAACTTGCTTTTTCTCATAATTATATAAATATACATACATATACAATAAAATTGATAAACAAGAAAAACAATGGATAAAGGATGAAAAAAGCATGAACGAACTGGGGCGGGGGGAACGAAATAAGAGGACGAAACATAAAATATACAAGAAATAGATGATAAATAAATAAAATGAAATTGATTTGTAGTTTAATTTTTTTATTTTTTTAATATCATAAATATGTATATATAAATTTGATAATGTGATAAATAAATATATGATTACAATAATTGATTTTTTTATATGGAATAGGATGGATGGATTGATGGGTGGGAGAGGATAAACTTAATGTATAAACTAAAATAATAATGAATACGATAAAGAGAGAGGGTGGTATGGACAGACAATTCAGACATGATCAGTTGGACTTACAACTTTGATTTTCGCCTGAATTTCACGCAATTTTCGACGGGCCAAGACCTGTATGTGAGAACTGACTTGTTTGCGGGTTCTCGTTTTGCCGGTGCGTAATTTGATATAACGGGCGATGAGTTCATTGCGTCCTGGAAAGAAAAAGAAGAACAGAGTTATAGAAAATAAGTAGAGGCAGGGAAAAACGGAAGGAAATCTTTGTTATTATTAATAAATTTTATTGTTTGCAAAAATGTGTATAAAAAATTCCCTTTGAATCTCCAACTCTTTCAAAGCCAGTTATAAATCTTGAAAATGGAATTTATTTTTTGTTATTGCAGTGAAAAAGAAAAATACACATTTCCCTTTATTTTTATTCTCGAGGCTAAGAAGTATGAAACAAAGTTGTTTTTATTCCCCCTTTTTGGCCAGCTGTCCGGCTGGCCATCGGGCAAGAAGCCAGGTAAATTTTGTGGCAAAAACAAGAAGAACAACAACTCATAACTAGAACTGCCAAACAAATAACAAACTATGTAAAAGTCGGTATGTATTGTTGTTGCTAAAAGTTATAGACAAACATAATATTTTATGTTTTGTAATGGACAAGGAAATCTGAAGGGTTCATGGTTGGAGTTTGTAGGAAAAATATTATAATAAAAAGTAAACAAAAATATGTAAATTATGTAAAAATCTGCCAGTAGCAGAAGAAGGATGGAAATATGATGGTAAAAACATAAAAAGGGTAACATATTTCTCTGTTCTTTGTAAAGAAGTCAGAATGAAATGCCAAAGATATGATGAAGGCAAGGTAGGAAAATTCACTTTATATTAAAAAAATGTTAGCCTTTATAACACACATACACACACACACACCTAAAATTATGCGATATTTGTATGAATTTAATATAAAATCCTCAAGGTATGCAATACATTTTTCAACATAAATATATGTTGCCTAAAAGTATGCAATAAATATATTTTTAGTTTCAAATGCATAAACTATTATTGTTTTCGATAAAAAATAAAAAAATTGTGAAGACCGCAGGTCAAGTTTTTTCTATAGAAAAAAAAATCGTGAAACCCTTGGGCCCAAGTTTTTTCTATAGAAAGAAATCATCAGGACCTTAGGTAAAGTTTTTTTTATAGAAAAAAATCGTGAAACCCTTGCGTCGTCAAGTTTTTTCTATAGAAAAAAAAATTGTGAGGACCGTAGGTCAAGTTTTTTCTATAGAAAAAAATTCGTCAGGACCGTCAGGTCAAGTTTTTTCTATAGAAACAAATTCTTCAAAACCGTAGGTCAATTTTTTTATAGAAAAAAATCGTCGTCTGGACCGTAGGTCAAGTTTTTTCTATAGAAAAAATTGTCGTCAGGACCGTAGGTCAAATTTTTTCTATAGAAAAAATTCGGTGAGGACCATGGGTCAAATTCGCAAAAATTTGAGACCGTTGGTCAAGTTTTTTCTATAGAAAAAAATTCGTGAAGACCGTAGGTCAAGTTTTTTCTATAGAAAAAAATTCGTGAAGACCGTAGGTCAAGTTTTTTCTATAGAAAAAAATTCGTGAAGACCGTAGGTCAAGTTTTTTCTATAGAAAAAATTCGTCGTCAGGACCGTAGGTCAAGTTTTTTCTATAGAAAAAATTCGTCGTCAGGACCGTAGGTCAAGTTTTTTCTATAGAAAAAAATTCGCAAAGACCGTAGGTCAAGTTTTTTCTATAGAAAAAAATTCGCAAAGACCGTAGGTCAAGTTTTTTCTATAGAAAAAAAAATTCGCAAAGACCGTAGGTTAAATTTTTTTCTCTAGAAAAAAATTCGCCATGACCGTAGGTCAAGTTTTTTCTATAGAAAAAAAATCGTGAAGACCGTAGGTCAAGTTTTTTCTACAGAAAAAAAATCGTTAGGACCGTAGGTCAAGTTTTTTCTACAGAAAAAAATCGTTAGGACCGTAAGTCAAATTTTTTCTATGGAAAAATATTCCTTATAATTTGAATTCTTAATTTTTCTTTAAAATTATTTAAATAAAATCGCTAACCAATTTCTTTTTTTCATCAAAAAACATTTGAAGCTGACATTCAAATAAAAAAGCTAAACGGACAAGGAGCAACAACAACCTAATGATTGTCATCAACAACTCGAACATTTACTGGATCTTTTTCCAGTGTTATAAATTTCAAAATAATAAAAAAGATAGAAAATAAAATACAAAAAACACACACATACATACTCATTTAATATATTTTCAAAAACTTTCTCTACCACCTAAGGCAACAAGCATGAGGAGGTACGAGCATATTACATCCTTCAGACATAAACGTTTTGGGTATTTTTTTCTTCTTGGTCCTCTTCTCTGTCTCTATTATATTTAAATGTGAAAGGACACACACAAGTTGACTTTGAAAAAAAATGTATGAACGAAAGGAAACGGAAGATACATTCAAAGTTAGTGGAGTATAATAGAAAATCATTTGGACGTGATGAATATTTTTTTGTTGTGTGTAAAGTTAACTGTGGAGCATGGTTGTCAAGTTGACAAAAAGGAAAAAAAGGACGAATCGATTTTTTTGATATTACATTCAGTCACTCCAGAGCTGGATTTTTATGGATTTTTTATGGATTTTTTATGGATTTTTTCCTGTACCCGAGCAGTGCTAGTATGACCATATAGCCACAGCCCATAAAATGATCCTGCCGATTATCCTGATAACAAAAATGATACAAATAAAATTCAGTGACCCATAATCTAGAGACGATGAATGTTTCGTCCCAAAATTAGAAAAAAAATAACTACAGCACTATTCAAGTTAAGTTTCAATTCCATAATCCAAGGACTGTCTGCAAGTTAACTTATTTCAGAACCAGGCTATTTTTTTAGTACATTTTGCTCTAAAGTATTCCGAGGACTTATTGCCTAATTTTAATTTTTTTTCATTATCCCACAATGAAAAAAAAAATCCAAATCCTTGATGGCAACTCTGTCCATTAGAAGACCCTTGAGACTATACTGGACTACTGTACAACGGAAAACTAACCGACGATGATGTTGCTTAGAATGATAATGGTAGGGGTCAATTGATGATGACGATGGTGAAAGGTTGTGATGCCCATAGATGATGATAGTCAATGACAGAAGTTTTTGAAAACATCATTTTATACGTTTGAGTTGATGTTCGCCAATTTTGCGTGTGAGTGTGTGTGTATATGTATGTCTCCGTGTCTGTCTGTTGTGCCTGTTTATGGGTGCGTTTATGTGAGTGAATGTTGAACCCTTGTGCAAAAAAAAAAAGAACGTATAAATCGAATAAAGGACATTAGAATATTGAAATAAATCGAGTGGACAACTATTTAAATTGAATTTTATGTTGTGCCGTGCCGAGCAGAGAGTGGGATGTTTGGTGTTGTCTCTGTTTAGTCATTGCAAACAATAGAGATGGGTTGTTGGTTAGTTGTTGTAGTGTGAAAATTTAATTTACAGATGGGATAAAAAAATAGGAAACACAATGGGGGTTTTAAAATCAAATAAATGTTATATTAAATTTTTAAAGGCAGATGTACTAAGATAAACAAAAGGATAAACGCCAGGAAAGAAAACAAGGGACATTTTTACAAATTGTGTTAAAGGCTTAAGAAAATTTGAGATAATCCCTGAAAGTATGCAATGAATTTGTATATATGCAAGTGTTTTTTTAATATAAATCAATCTCCTACATGATGTGGTACTTTTTTAAAAATATTATGCATAAAATAAGGAATATTTTAAAGAATAAGGAATATTTTAAAAACACCATAAATATATATTTGATTAGATTTATTAATTAACATGTTAAATACTATTTTTGGATGTTGTTAAAAAAATATAAAGGGGAATCAGAGCTACTTTTTTAAAAATACTTTCTAATCAATTTGGATTTTTTAAATATTTTTTGGGATAGAATGTCAGAGATGTAAGTATAAGCGTTGATATTTTAAAGAATATGTTTTGAATAAAAAATATCAGGCGAGAATTAAAATGTTTTTCCGACGTGAATTTTGTTAAAATTATACAAAACAAAAATAAAGGAGTGCATAGTCGTTGACTTTTCAAAAATATTGTTTGATAGCTTTTTTTAAAATTTTAAATTTATTGTTTGATTATTTTTTAAGAATATGGCTTTTCAAATTTTCAATGCCATTGTGTAATTTTCCAAATAATATTTTTTGAATGACTGTCAGACGTAGCTTTTTTGAAGAAATATCGCATGGATATTTTCCTCCAAAAAAATATTTGAATTACCATTTTTTGAAGAACGTTCAGTAGCAGATTTGTATACCCTTCACCACATTGTGGTACAGGGTATTATGTATTTGAGCATATTGTATCAGGTAAAATGAAACGAGATAGACACATGGTTTCTTACGAGAATATGCATAGAATCACTTTATAAGTCGATTTATGCATGTCCGTTCGCCAGTCCATGTAAAATTGTAAACAAAGTACAAGTCGCATTTATGATCCGAATTGGATGAAATTTGTCATAGGTCACTTATTTGGCCCTAGAACGAACCCTATTGAAATTGAAGAAAATCGGTTCAGATTTAGATATAGCTCCCATATATATTTTCGTTCGATTTAATGTAAATGCTCCACCAAAGTCCCTATATATCTTTCCATTTGCACGAAATTTGGCACAGCGTAATGAATTAGGTCTAGAATAATGTGTGTTAAGTTTCGTGAAAATAGGTTCAGATTTAGATATAGCTCCCATATATATTTTCGTCGATTTTAGGTAAATGGTGTACCAAAGTCCCTATATATCTTTCGATTTGCACGAAATTTGGCACAGCGTAATGAATTATGTCTAGAATTATATGTGTTAAGTTTCGTGAAAATCGCTTCAGATTTAGATATAGCTCCAATATATATTTACGTCTGATTTAAGGTAAATGGTGTACCGAAGTCCCTATATATCTTTCGATTTGCACGAAATTTGGCACAGCGTACTGAATTAGGTATAGAATGATGTGTGTTAAGTTTCCTGAAAATCGGTCCAGATTTAGATATAGCTCCCATATATTCGTCCGATTTAAGGTAAATGGTATACCAAAGTCCCTAAATATTTTTCGATTTGCACGAAATTTGGCACAGCGTAATGAAATAGGTCTAGAATGATGTGTGCAAAGTTACCTGAAAATTGGTTCAGATTTAGACATAGCTCCCATATATATTTTCGTCCGATTTAATGTAAATGGTGTACCAAAGTCCCTATATATCTTTCGATTTGCACGAAATTTGGCACAGCGTAATGAGTTCTGTTTAGAATGATGTGTGTTAAATTTTGTGAAAATCGGTTCAGATTTAGATATAGCTCCCATATATAATTTCGTCCGATTTTAAGTAAATGGTGCACCAAAGCCGTGCTGAAGTTAAATTAACCCAGCGTATGGACATTTTTTTTTTTTTTTTGAAATTGGTTCAGACTTGGATAGAGCTCCCATATATACTTTCTCCCGATAAATGATGCAACAATAACTCAAAATGTGACCGATATGCACAAAACATACTGAAAACAATATAACCTAACCTGTGAAAAATTTCTATGAAATCGGTTTAGATTTCGGTATTGCTTTTATATATATTTCAAATTGATTTACATAATTTTTCCCATTAAAAGAATCAAATCTATATCTGACCAAATGAAAAATTTAGTATGGGTTGCGGAATGGGATGTTTATGGATCTAATTTCATGCGACGTCTGTTAAGATACATCTGTTGAACATACCCAAAGTGGTGCAGTGTATCATATAGTCGGCCCCGTACGAATTTACTGCTTTCCTTACAGGTTTTTAAATAATGTTTGATTTTTTTAAATATATTTTTGGAATTTTCGAAATAGTATTTTTAAAAAACGTAGGATATATTTTTTTATAATTAATATTTGTTGAAAGACTCCTAGATCTCCTTGATTTTTTTAAAGGAATATTTAATTTTGAATAAGAAACATATTTTTATAAACTCAGCACTGAACAGCAAGGTTTTTTTTTAATTTTTGCCTTCAAAATATAAAGGCTATCCTGAAAATATGCTATAAATTATTTGAAATTAATTCCCTTCCATTAAGATACCATATTGTGAAAGAATATATTTCTCGCCCCTAAAAGTATGCAATTAATTATTCATTATCATATATTGTAATAAAAAACACACACAACCATTACAATATTTTAGATAATATATGGTCAATACCCTGTTGAGTTATTTCCCCAGAAATCACCTAAGTTTGGTTAGTGTTTAGTGTAAATTAAGCGCTACAATTTTGTGGGTTACAGTATTTTAATACCCCTTCATAAATTTTCAAAAGGGAAAAAATCAAACCCTAAAAATAAGCTACCAAAAATATTTGTGATAACTAATAAATCAATACTGGCGATGATGGCGACGACGATAATAGTGATGATGATGAAAAGTGTTGCTTGATATGGTTTTAACAAATGTGGTTTGTAAAGTTTTACAGAAAACCAATAAAGCAAGGGGAAGAAAAGGACAGGAGAGAAGGAAGGTTACAACCACAACATATGCTAGATATAAACATATAAATATACATATATATTTTTTTTCTCTTTGACCCTATTGCCACTGAAGTGTAGTTGTTGAATATATGGACTTAAACAAAAATCCATATTAACACATCCTTTAGTGGAGGATGCTGTCGCTTTGTTGTTGTTGCTGCCGCTTTTTTTGACTCTCAACTAAAAGGATAATAATAAAAATTTCAATTATCTCTTCTGATTCGGGATGTTACACAGAAAAACACACACATACATACATGGAGCAAACTCCGTGAAATATTTGGTGTATTGATGTGTATAGAAGAGTGCTTCACATGAAATATTTACCACATGCATTATGAATACATCATTCAGTGAACGAGAGAGCGAGCGGGCGGGCGGTTCGGATATATGATGAGGGATAAGCTTAAAAGGAGGATTGAGTGAAAAATAACTGATGAAAAAAACACACACACACACACAAAATACTTTGCCAAAAACTACTCCTGTAAATATTTTACAAAGTTCTTTCTGTGTCGTCGAATGCCAGTCAGTCGATTATGATGATGATGATGCTGCTGCTGGCGACGAACGAGTAGCAGCTGATAGGGAAAAAGTCAGCCCGATAATCCGACTCTCGCTTAAAGTACAGCTGTTGATAATGATGTTGCCAATAGTTTTTAGCGCAAACAACATTTTGTTGAAGAACCGTTGAGTGCAACATGATGGAAAATATTTGTGGTTCGCGGCTGGATCGGCTTTCATATTTTCAGATATATGTGTATGAGTGTGTGTGTGAATATATGGCGGATATGTGGTGTTAAAGTGGGGATAGTAAATGTAAAATGTAAATATGCGAGGGAGGTTAATTAAGTTCGATTTATGGGATATTCAAAATATTTCAAAGGTTTTTTTGTAAAACCAACATTTGGACTTAAAAACATATTTGAAGAATGACCAATTAATAAAAAATTAATATTAGATTAATAAATTTTGAAAACTAAACAGAGTCTGGGTTAAAAATTGATTTCAGTATCAGAATAAATAAATCCCATATTTTATAAAATATTAAATTATAGCCACTTTGTTTGAAAAAGGTGCTCAAAATCCCTAAAATGCCGAAGAATGGAAAGGTACCGTTATATGAGACCTACTTCGAAATTTGAGTCAATTTTCATAATTTCTTCATATGGGTATTTTCTACCAAATGAGTATCGGAAAATAATATATTAAAATATTATATATTAAAATATTATATGAAAATCGCGTCCAATCTCCCCAAAATACCTAAATTTGGAGGCTATTCAAAAAAGAGGACCTTATGTTAGAGGGCACTTCAATTCTCAAAATCCACCCTCGTTCACAAAATGCATCACAGAGCGAATATGAAAATTTTGCATGTGGGCGGTTGTATGTTTGTGTCAATGGCGTACTCTTGACTGTGTTTGTGTGTAAATAATGACTTCAAAAGTTTACTGAAATTTTACAAAGAATTTTTCTTTTACTTCCCGGGCAGAATGGTGTTTTTTATATTTCTTTTTTCTTCCAGTTTTGCTCTCTACATTGTGTGTTAAGCGGAAAATTGTTTTGTAATTAACACAAAAACAAAGTTGTGTTTTTGTCGTTTCGTTTCATTCCCCACCCCGCAGTTATTCCGCAACGGAAAAATAGCTGAAAAACCCCCTCCGACACACACACACAGAGATACAAAGCATCAAGGTGTCATAATAGTGAATGAAAAAAAGGAGGAAGACGAAGTTTTTTTTTGTCGTTTGTCGGCTGAGTATCATCAAGAGCAACTCATCTTCATCATCATTGCCACCGTCGTGGTAGTCGTAGTCATCAGCATCGTGGAGATGTAAAAAATGCAAAAAAGAGTACAGTTTTGATGAACCAAAGATATTTTTGCGCCATAAACTTTATAATTAGTGTAAATAATTGAAAATAATATCAAACACCGCTAATTAGCAGTAAAAGTTTTGGGGTATATTTTTATTTTTTCTTTCCATAAAATCCTCAAGGGGTTTTGTATTTCGGTTTTTTGGAAGCTTCTTCATTCTGAATATGAAATGTGTCATATAAAAGAAAATGAAAATAAAATAAAAATAGTTTTCCAGGTGTTGAGGAAATATTGTTAAGCTCCTAAAGGTAGACTTTGTGCGCAATGGGAGGTGAGGTGCCTCAAAGTATGCTTTAATTTTAAAAACATAACAATAACTGTTATATCAAATATTATCAAAAATAAAATCAGAATAGCTTCCAAGGTGTTGATGAAATATAGTTAAGCTCCTAAAGGTAGACTTTTTGTTCTCAATGAAAGTTAAGGCACCTAAAAGTGTGCTTTAATTTTAAAAACCTTGAAAATAATGTTCATACCAAGCATTATCAAGAATCAAATGAGAATAGCGTTGCAGGCGTTGATGAAATATTGTTAAGCCCTTAAAATTAGGCTTTTTATTCTCATTGGGAGTTGAGGTGCCTAAAAATAGGCTTTAATTAAAAAAATCATGAAAATAGTTTTCATATCAAATATCACCTAAATTAAAACGAGAGTACCTTTCCAGGTGTTGTTGAAAAAATGTTAATTGATAGACTTTGTTCTCAATGAGAGTTAAGGTACCTAAAAGTATGCTTTTATATTAAAAGTCTTGAAAATAACTGGCATTGCAGTTATCACAAAAAAAAGTCACTTTAATTGAACGCCTAAAAATAGTCTTTAATTTTTCAAAATGCATATAAACATGTGTTTCATAGCAGCCTAAAACTAGACTCTAAATTTTGTATATTTGACAACTTAATCAAATTCGTATCGCTTTGAATTTTATTAAACAGAAAATTTTCTAAATCCAAAAAACAAATTGCAATTTTTAAAATAGTTTCAAGCCAAATTAAAAACAAAGTTCAAAATTAATTGGCGGCATAGATTTCAATTTTTTTTATAACACTCAACACCACATTGTTGCTGTTATTTCTTTTTTGCAAAAACAAAAAGGAAAACACTTTAGTTTTGATTAAATTTATACAACCAGACACACGAACATCGGAACACACTGACTCAGGAGAGAATGCCAACACTTCGTTTTTAATTGAAATCCCAATTAACCCCTTCAGTGATCTCTGTTTAGACCAGTCGAGCTTTTTTTCTGTGTGTGATTGTCAGGGTATCAATGAATTGAATTGAATGAACGTATGGACAGACGAACGAACTAACACAGATAGATATGTCTGGTTGCCTCATCGAGACAAATGTTCAAACAAAAATGTTTATAGTCGGATTGTTGTTCGGTTTTTCCTGCATTCAATGCTACCTCTTTCATTTGTAGTTTTTCAATTGTATTGAGTTTTATATGCCGCCACCTCCACCGCCGCCCAGCAGCATAGAAGACAATGATGACCTCTGTTCAGTTTTTGTCTGTTTGTTTCATTTCGCTGGCTGTTTGATTAGATGGTGTAAATTAAAATCATTCTATCACATCGAACTTTTTGTGAGTGTATGTGTGTGTGAGTGTCTCTAAGCATGAAATATCTAACATTGCACTGCAAATATTGTAGAGCAAATTAAGAAATAAATTGGCGCTAAAAATGTGTGTTCGGTGTGCATTTTATTAATTAAAATTAAAAAAACGACCGATTGAGGGCGTTTTTGTTTTAATTATTGTATTCCTAAAAGCAAGCTTTGGATATTATTACACTTTTTTAACAGTAAGATTGGTAAGAAATAATTTCTGAACTCTTCAAATGTTTCATTATTCTATACAGAATTAAAATGAAATAAATAATAGCTATTTTAATGTATGTATTATACTTGTCTCCCAAAAGTATGCTTTATTTATTTACAACTCTTCTCAACAGCTGATTTCTTAATTACAATAAAGCAGAATCTTAGATGAAGGAGGTAGGATATGATTTTTTTTCTCTGTTGCAAAATAAAACTTATTGTAAAAAAATATTTTCTAAAGCGGCTCAGGCTTCTAGGCCCCTCACTAGAGTTCGTACTGTGCCTATGTATATTTGTAATATGCAAAGGAAAGCGATATTGACAATACATAGAATCAATATCTGAATCGATTATTTACTTGCATTTACGTATGTTCCTCCTGCTTCATCGATCGTTTATTTTAAACAAATTAGAGTGCTTAAATCAGGATCCAAAGTCCTAAATATTTTGTGCATGGAATAAAATGATATAAAACAACTGTTTTACTTTCATTGGATTTTAGGTAAAAAAATGTGAGGCAGTTTGGGGTTATTAGTAGTACAACGCGAAAGATGAAAATTCTTAGACCCCCGTAAGACTAACTTCCGCGAAAGCAGTTACCAAAGGTATGTTCATTAATTCGAATGAAATTTAGACGTTCGAAGACGATCTAGTTCTAGTTCGAAGACGTTCTAGTTGTAACCATTAATCATGTCAGCCAGCAATTGCCTGTATCTACTTCTGTGGATCCCGAGAAACCAATGCTTTTGGGTCGCAGTGAAAGTATGGTTGCAAAACTGTTCATAACATGCAAATGAAAGCGAGACTGCCCCATAATTACTTTAAATCAAGTAGGTACATGTATTTATGTATATCCCTCCTATTTATTTTTTTTTGGGCCGGTACAAATATTTTGAACAAATTAGAGTGCTTAAATCGGGCTTCAAAGGCAATTGGATGTTACTGCCTCTTTTTTATGCCTCTCTTAGGCCTTTAAAACTTTTGTGTTCCAGGGGAAGTATTGTTGCAAAGCTGAAACTTAAATTTATTGACAGATGGGCAAAACCAGGGGAGGAAGCGTATTAATTTGATTCAACATGGAAAACTTATCAGGTCTGGTTCGGGGAGTGATTTGTCTAGTAAATTTCGATAACGGATGCGACTCAAATATATTAAATATATGCTTTCAGGATTATAGCCTTCATATGTTCAACATTTCGATATTTTGGAGAATATCGTAACGATTTAAAAAAAATGCCTACAATTCTATATATTTGCGATTCTCAAGCGGTGGAAATCTTCCTATTAGAAATGATCAAGTTTCTATATAGCTTTCATATCAGAAGGATTTCAGACATACCCCAGTGGAGCATTTTCAAATTAAGTTACTATATATTAGCATTACGCGAAACTGCTGTAATTTTGCATTCCAGGACCTTGATGTGCAATAAAACTTCTTGACAGAACATTTTCTCTTCAAGTCCATATTTCTACATATACCCCATATAATGTATGTTTAAGGTCCTAACCAATTTTACAAACTGAGTGTCTGCATACATATTTCAATTTCTCCTGACAGAAACGTTTAATCCCGATTGATTTTTGGAATTTTGAATTGTTCACATCATTCTAACGACTTCTTCTGTATGACAATAAATACTGAGGATCTTTATTTTTTCCTGTATATCTTAAAATTCTTTGCTTAGAAACAAATATACCACATATTCTGAAGATATCCTTTTGCAGTAAAAATTATTTTTTAATGACTTATTCAGGTTTTGAAGATATATTTTTGCAGTAAACATTATTTCCAAAACAAAAAAAAAATTAATGGTTCGAACATTTCGTACTGAAGCAACTGGTCATTATGATTTGAAATAATTTTGGAAAAAATTAACTCTGAAATTAAACAAAAAAGAAAACTCTCAAAAAATAAAGCATACTTTTAGGATGGGAACACTAGTTCGCTGTGTGGCATACTTCCAGGCATATATTTAATTGTAATATAGATAGATATATTTCATGTAGAAAAATGTATCCTTTGGTCATCAGGGACACTCTGTTTTCTATACGGAAAAATTTTTGATTTTTAAAAGTTTTATTTCTGCAAAAATAAATGGCGAGGTCTTCGGATATTTTCTGTATAAAAAAATGTTATTCTCTGGTGCTAAGAATACTTTGTTGTTTGAACAAATATTAAGAAAAATCTCGATTTTTTTACTGCAGTCAAAAATTATTTTCTAATTGTCTTTTTATTGTCATGTTGGTCGATTTTTAGTTCTATAAAATTACGCATTTCCAGAAAAAAATAATTTTATGACTCATTATGATTTAAAATCATGACGAAAAAAATCTATTCTGCATATAATAAAACACTACTTCACAAATAAAGCATACTTTTAAAAGTCCACAGTGTTGCATACTTTCAGGCATGTAAAAACCATTTTTCATTGTGGATATTTTTTATTTCAGCTTTTTATGCTCGTGCTTTATAAACCTCTACAAAGAAAAAACCTTCAATATATCATTTTAACACAAATGTTATTGACCCTTGGTCCCTCAAAAGGAATGGAGTTTAATGAAGATAAAGGAATGTGAATTGGTTCGGAACACTTGACCAATCCTCAGAAGACATACGGCGCTGCGTGTGATAGATGTTTTTTTTGTGCAATTAAAGGAAGATTTTAAAATGGGGAATGGTGGAAGATTAAAAAATCGACCTAAGGCTATTTCCTATAAGGAATGAGTATGGAATCACAATTAAAGCTTTGGATCTTAATCAAATATGCCCTAATCTGTTAAGGCTTAGGCTTGACTAAATCAAACAAATTTACAGTCATTACAATACAATAGCACATATTGAATGTTCGTTCAAATATTTTTGTTTGAAAATTCAAAATTATTATTTCCGTGCTCGCCAATTTTTGATTACTAATTAAAAAGTAATTTATCATTTTGTTACAATCAACAAATCAAGTAAATTGCATTAATTCATTGATGTTATTTCATATTTGTGTGACATTTTATTGTTGTTGTCGTTTCCATCAAATTAAATTCGTAGTCAACCAAAAATTGCATTGAAAACACCCAAAACAAAAAGAAGGAGAACAAAAAACGCATTTAAGCGACAAAGTAGAAGAATAAGAAATCTGGCAGTTAAGAAAAAAAACAACAACAACATCATTGACAAAAACATCAGCAGCGTAGGAGGTCATAATGGTTTTTATGATATGATGGGATTTGTGTGTAAAAGCCAGCAATAGATATGACAACAAGATCCATACCAAGTGTATATGGGACCGACTTGAAGAGTCAAAGGCAGGACCGAGACCAAAACGACAAGACATCTAACAAATGATAGACAATGTTTGCAACATTCATTCCGTTCGTTCGGTTGTTCGCTCCGCTCATTCAATCTGTCACTTTGGCCATGTTGGAGCTGCATTAAAACAGAAAATAACAAAACTACAACAAAATCCATAATAGATGGATGAAGGAAACATAGGTAGGAAGTCAACAAAAGTCAGAAGATAGGAGTACATACAATAGCTGGTATATGACAACATTAAAGACAATGATCATGACGATGACGTCGCGATGATGATGATGATGATGATGATGATGATGAAGACGACGAGAAACGACCACGACACAATGTTGATGAGGAAATGTGCTGCAATCTTATTTAATGCATATTGTTTATGCTGCTGCCCCCACGCACACTCATACACATATTATACGATTTTTCCACACACACACTCAGATACACATATGTATGTATGTTAATTCATATGCTGATAGCCATGCAATAATGAACGGACATATTTACTGGAAAATTTGTTAATTTTATTTATAATATAATCTAGTGGAAAATTTTTCTTCGTCTTTTTCGTCTTGTGGTCATACAATTCGCGTCAAAGATTATGACTCCATTTATCCTAAAGGCAAACGAAACGAATTGTATTTTGTTTAAAGTGTGGGGGTGATTTGTTAATATGTGATGTGAATATCGTAAGAAGAACGTTGAAATGCCTAGAGGGCAAGGCAAAAAAGTTATTGAAATTGCAAAAATCCACAAAAAAAAAAATAAAAATAAAATAAAAAATAAATAAAAAATGATAGAAATTTGGTCAAGAGGACTTTTGAGCAAAGAAAATCTTTATCACTTCTTCCTCTAAAAGTTGTAAATTATTTTAGGACTTATTTTTATGCGGAATATTTACAGAAAAATGCCTGGAAATTATATTCTACTCTAAAATTACTGCCATGAGACTTATTTATGGAGGGGAATTTTCTAATTTTTTCATTGAAGTTGTTTTTTTTTTCTGAAGTTTTTTTTAAAGGAAAATGTAACAGGGGAAATATTTACTCGGTATATATACCCTCCACAATGTGGTAGCTATTCAAATTTTAAAATTTATCGAGATATTTATACCTCCTTCCATGAGGTTTCCTATCATCTGGGAAAACGAAAGGAGATACATATCCCACAAACTACTACACAATTCCATTCCGATTTTATTATTTGGAGAAAATGTGCAAAGGAAAGTTGTGTCGGTAATACAAAATGATCCATTGACTCTTTTAATTTTTAATTCATTCTGCAGTAATTGTTTTCGTTTTTTTTTTCAGAATATGTGAAAACATCAGCAGGGTGAATTTGTTTCATTCCGAATAATATAAATATCCTGCCAGGAGTTTTCTCTTCTCCGAGAATACGAAATACCCGTCTCTAAAATGTGTACTTTCTTTAATCTTTCATCAGGTTCCGAATACCTGCATTTAAATTAAAAGTTATTATTTTCGGTAATTTTTTTATGAATGGAAGTAGAAAGAGTAAAAACATCGGATGGGACAAACTTTTTATATCCTTCACCATCAATTGTCTGCTCAGAATACATAAAATCGATCGGGTCTTTTATATGAGTGTTATGCCATGGCAAATCAAACTACAGACTCTCAGATTGGAAAATTGGGCTAGGACTTTAAACATACAGAAATCCACAAAAATACGAAAATAAAGAGGAAGGATAGATATTTTTTTTAAGGAGGATTTAAAAATTCGTACCCAGAATCCCCAAAATGTCAAATATAGGGTCTACCCTGAAGTTTGGGCGAAAATTGTTCACTTTTGTTAGACGGTTTGTCTACCCAATGAAAATCCAAAATCACAAATTCCAGTCATTTTAATTGAAAATCGTGATACCCCAAATACCGAAATGTTGATGGTATTGTTATATGGGGGCTACTTCAAAACATAAGACAATATTGATAATTTTTGTATGAGGATTTTGAGAACTCAAAATATCAAATTACAGGCAAATCGGTTGAAAATCCTGCTCAAAATACAGAATATTCGGGTATTCGGGGTCCTTTATGCGGGAGCTATTCCAAAAAATCGATCAACATTAAACATTTTATGCTAAGTGGTCTTGTGTAGCCTCCGGAAACCCGAAATGCTTCCATAGTTAAAGTATAGCGGACGGGCTAGTTACTTATCCTCCAAAAACCCTAAATGGCATATTACACTCACTTCGCTGGAAAAATGAATTTAAGAGGATCAAGTACCTTTAAACGTGTTGGACCAATACTGACAATTTTATCGGAGAATTTCGAACCCGGAATGCCAAATTACAACAATTTCGATTGGAACAATGTTGATATTAGAGGAACGAAATACCTACAATCGGAGGGTACCTTTATATGAGATGTACATATATCAGTCTCTAAAATCCCGGAATATTAAAGTACAGTCGCTTTGGTGGGAAGATCCGGCTGAAACCTAAACAAAAAAAAAAAAAAAAGAGAATCGGTGCAGAACCTTTATAAAAGGGACTATGTCTAAACATAGACCTATACCAAACATTTTCTAAAAAAAAAAAATTGTTCACTCGCCAAGAACCAAATTTAGCCGATTCGGCTGGAATATGTGACTGGCACCTTCAGAATATTGAAAAGCGGACCTCCGACGTTTATTTCAAGAATGACAAATTTAATGAACTGTGGACTGTTCATTAAAAGATGTTATTTTTTAGTATTTTTTCGGATGTTTTTATAGACAAAGTTCTATAAATTATTATTTTAAAAATATTCCTGAGGCTGCCACCACCAGAATATTGATGATTCGGCTAAAACATGCGGACCTCCGATGTTTATTTCAAGAATCACAAATTTAATATACACTCCACCTTATGGAGGGTAGACTGTTCTTTAGAAGATATTATTTTTAGGGCCCTTATAACAAGGCCAGTAATTTATTGTTGGATGTTTTTATAGACAAAGTTCTTAGGATTATTAACATAAAAATATTCCTGAGAATTTTATTAGACCTGAGAATTTATTTTGTAGTTTTAGATGATTTTTTCTGTAAGAAAGTTTAAACTTGCTTAATTTTTTATAAATAAAGGTGTACCAAATCTAGAATTTTTAAAAATTGCATTTAAAAAACGGTAGGCAGGCTAATTTAAATAACGGTTAATAATATCAATTTATTTAGAACATTATCGTGATTATAAATTTTCCATCCTTCAAAATAAAAATAAATTTTAGATCCTTAAATTAAAAAATCCTTTTGATTTAGAAATATATTAAATTTCTTTTAAACCATTTTAAAATCAATTTCAAATAAAATAAATTTCCCTTCAACAACTTTGACAAACTTTAATGTTCGAAATTGTCCGGAGTCGTGAAAATCCGTGCGTTTTTCCTCTTACCCACCTCCTTTTTCAAGCTTCAACATATTTTTTTGTTTTTCACTCGACTCCGACAATTCGTTTTATTTACAAAAACAATTAAACTTGGAAAAAACTCATAAATTAATCAAAATATAAGACACTCGAATATAGTAGATTGCAAATAGAACAACACCATGACAGAATATAGCAGGGCTAAGAACACGAAAAACAATTTTTGAAAATAGTCGTCTGTACACAGACAACAAACCACCACTTAGTTAAAAAAAACAAAACGGGAAAGAAGTTCTTTTAGTCAAGGGTACAAAAAAATCAAAGAAAATAGGGAATGCAAATAGAGACAAATTGGGAGAAGACTAACGTTTAGTAAATAGAAATCAAGAAGTAGGGCATATTTTTAGGGGGTCAATGTTATATTTTGTATAGGAAATCTTAGGGTTCCATATGATAGTAGCTAATATGAAGAAAAAATTATATAATATTTTTAGTGCCAACATAAGAAAAAATATTGTAACTGATTTAAAATAAAAAAAATCGTACTTTAATTTCCCAAAAAAAATATTGCATACTTTTAGGGGTTAGACTTTAAGGTACATGACAAATTTTAGGATACGAAAATCGTAACAATATTTAAGGCGCCCAAGTTGGTTGCTTTTAGGGTGTCAAGAAGTCTTTTTAATATAATTTTAATAAAAAAAACTGTTGCATACTTTAAGGTATCGGCCTATAATATTCATAATGTACTTGTGATGAATTCTATATAGATAAAACATAATAATTTCATATCAATGTCAAAGCCTATAATACAAATAGTAAAAACAATTGGAGCACGATTTAAAAAATACAAAGAATTTATTTGGGGTTGAATTTTAAATTTCAGAATTGGGCTCTAAAATCAATAATTCTATAAGGCTCAGCCATAAGAGGTGAGGTTTGTCCTTAACTACAGCGGTGTCTAACAATTATTTTTTTATACCCTCCACCATAGTATAGAGGGTTATTTGTTACTCGAAATTGTCAGTTTTTAGCCTACAAAGTATGGATTGTAGATAGGTATAGGTCAACTTTTTGGTATGTTCCCTATATTTTTTTTCAAGTACCTTTCAGTATACCTTTGGTGGGTATATAAAGTTCGGCCCGGCCAAACATAACGCTTTTTTCAATCGTTTAATTTAAAAATTGATTCTCTATCTAAATTTAAAATGTGTCTCCAATTTTTATTTTGAAATAAACAAATTTCATATATCGTTTACCCTACCGGATCATTTGCCTTGGCCATTGTTCCTTTGCCTGATGCCATGCCACAAATGCTAAATAAAAATCTACATAAAGTTCTGCTGGCTTGTAAATACACACATACATATATTTGTGCCTCTTGCGTTAATGTTTATGTTGCAAGCACTAGTAGCAGTAGAACTTATTCCTAGCCAAACACCAAAAAAAGAAAGGATAGTTGGGTCACCCACCCATGTTGCAGGGCAGCCAAGTAGCGGGATAAGGCAAAAGGAAGTCCGTGTGTATAAAGAAGAAGTCAGAACAACAACAACAAACTATGTATGTATGTTTACACAACATAAATGTAAACAAAAAGTCAGACATTAAAACAGCACAAATTGTTTACACTTTCACATTCAAAAAAGCAGCAACAACAACAAAATATTGGCAAGGGGTTAGTGGGGTGAATGGATGGCTATAATGTTCTGCACTTGTCCATGGACTTTAATGGCATAACACGGGTAGTCGCAACATTCATGTCGACATTGGTTATGGCTACTGGATTCTATCTCAGTGCCGACCTACGTTTTCATCTATGTATGTGTGTGTGAGTATTTTTGTATACACTTCTTCTCATAAAACTGGTAAAAACAATTACAATAGTATTTTGTTAAATACAAAAAACAACAAAAAATCCTCTTTTGGCAACTTTTTGTACATTGCAAAGCAAACAATGTTTGTTGCCCGTCATCGTCTTCCTTTATTTTAACTCAAAAGACTATCATTACAAAAGTAAACACAAGTTTAAACTTTTCCTGTACATCCTAGCAAAGTTGTTTTTGTAGTTGTTTTAAGTTCTCAGTTCATTCGCGCCTGAAGATGATGATGATGACGATGGTTGGATAATGGTTTAACACCGAAACGACCTGTACGACAGCAGCAGAAGAAGAAAGGATACAAATATAAAAGCATGTTCTGTGGGTAGAATGGCGGGTATGGCGAAAGGAAGATGGCCAACACCATAACCAAACACCAGAACAGGATGCCAACGTCATTTTATGTGGAGTGTAATGAGAGGAAGGCAAAAAGGAAAACAAGGGGTGAACACCACCAGAGCAAGAAAGAAAGGTGTGAAAACTAAACGGAAGTTAAGTAACAAACAATGACGGTGACGACAAGACCAACAACAACAGCAGGAACAACAACGACAGCAGTGTTTACAACAATAAATGATAGCAACGGTTTGGCAACAATTGTCCCAACCCCAGAACATCACCACCACCCAGAATTTCTTGGTTCGTCTTTGTAAAACGAATGAATGAACTTTGGCGGGAAAGAAGATTCATGTGCCACCCTAAAGAAGGATTAAGGAGAGGGAAGGGGCGAAGTTGAATTCTGTATAAAATTAAATTAAAAGAAATGAAAACCGTAAAAGAAACAAAAACAATTTTCATGGAAAGCGTGAACAATGCTTTCTGTAAGGTAATGAAGCTCAAAAGTGTGCAATACTTTTTTTCTTGGCGTAAAACTCAAAAAACTATGCCATGCGTTGTAATTAATAGAAATTGTATGATTTATATTCGAGGAAGAATTTCCAGGAAGCAAAAAAGCTGTATAACTATAAATGAATATACAAATAATTTATTAAGCCCTAAAAATATACAATGGATTTTGAAAACTCCATATGATCAGCTGCTTTGAATCAATAAACCCTTTAGGTTAAATATAATCATAATAAATAAAAAATAATTATTAATTAATAACAATCTAAAAATGTATACCTAAAAAATAAAAAATTATGATTTTTTTAATAATGGAATTTTGAAACTGTAGATATGTAATTAAGTGACTTGTTTATTATTCCCTAGAAGTATGCAATGGATTTTGTTAACTGATTTATTATCAGTAGTGGTACTGTAATCGAACTGAGCAGATTAAAAAATATTACTTATTTTCATGACAGATTTGTCCCAAGGGGACATTATAGTTTAACGACTAAAAGTATGCAATAGTTTCAAGAAATAAATAGTCAACTATTATATATTATTCTTAGAATTTGTAAGATTTATTTTCAACAAATAAAAAAAAATACAAATTATATATTCTTTAAAATCAGAGATAAATATTAGTTTGGGGAAAAAGAAATCCATTAGGCCGGTCGTCGAAAATGTCGATAAAATCGGAGAAATGATCGAAGTTGACCGACATGTTAGCAGACGTATCATCGCCCATGAGCTAAAAAAGGGACCATAAAACTGTTTTAAACCATTTACACAAAGCTGGATTCAAAAAGAAGCTCGATGTTTAGTGCCATACCAATTAAAAGAAAAATAGTATAGATCAGATTTCCATCTGCGAATCTTTGGCCAAACGGAATGAGATAGACCCATTTCTTAAACGGACGGTGACTGGAGATGAGAAATGGATTACATACGATAATCCTGTGCGAAAACAATCGTGTTCAAAGAGCGGTGAAGCACCTCAAACGGTGGCCAAACCAGGACTAACTGCCAGAAAGTTCTGCTATGCATTTAGTGGGACTGGAAGGGGATTATTCATTATGAGTTCCTTCCTTATGGCCAAACGCTAAATTCCGATTTCTACTGCCAACAACTGGACCGTTTGAATATATCAACTGACCAGAAACGGCTAGAATTGACCAACCGGATAGGTGTTGTGTTCCACCATGATAACGCTAGGCCACACTCATCTAGAGTGACTCGCCAGAAACTTCGGGAGCTTGATTGGGATGTTTAAAAGCATTCGCCATACTGTTCGGACTTGGCACCAAACTATTATCAAAATTTCTATAGTGATAACAAATTTTATCTAGGGGGGATTGTGAAAATCTCGACTACTAGACTTTTTTGAAAATAGGGAGCATAACTTCTATGAGAGAGGCATTATAAAGTTACCTTTAAAATGACAACAAATCATACAACAAAACAATGCATTCGGACATTCCGAAGCATGTTAAATAAAGTTATCTAGTTCATATAAAAATAATGGATTTATTTTTCCCCAAACTAATATTCCAATGCCCGAAAAAGTATGCAATGGAATTTAATTATCAAAATTAATCAGATATATAAGATCATTGGATCCATTAAATTATGTTCCTTTTTTCATATAGGATTCACCCCAAGTAAATTATTTACACTCTACGAAAAACTGACACCTAAAAGTATGCCATAGGTTTTGAAAATGTTTTTTTTTCTGAATAAGCTCTCCATACAATGCACCCAGATTATCCGCAGGATGTAGATAATATGTACATATCATAGAAACACTAAAGATAATGTATCTAAATCTTAATCTAAATCTAAGTATCTAAACTATGTAGATAAAGCAAATAATTCACATTGTATTTCTACGTTATCTAAACAAAGTAGATAACTTATATATTTTTCCAAATATGTACATAAAGTAGATAATGTTATCCAAATAATTAAGATAATGTATCCACATTATCCAGCACATGTAGATAATGTATATACATTATCCAAATAACGTTGATAGTGTATCTAAAGTATCCAAATAAGGTAAATAATGAATCTACATTATCCAAGTGATGTAGATAAAGTATATACATTATCCAAATAATGTGGGTAATGTATATACATTATTCTAATAACCTAGGTCATTTGTCTACATCATCTAAATAATGTAGATAATTTGAATTAACCCAAATCATATAAAAATGTATGTAAATTATGTATATGATATATAATTTATCTAAATCATCGATATAAGAGCAAAATAAAATTGTTATAAAGTGTTAGATAATCTACCACAGTTATTTATAAATTATAGTGCATTCAAACCATTATCTACATCATGAAAATGATACATAAAAATCCCAAACGAATATCGATTAATCCGTAAATATATATTATTTCGCATTCTCATCGATCCCTTTTTACTATTATCAGTGTATCCATTTCTAAGTTATTCCCTATCCGGAATCTTTTGTCACTTGTTCCTGCTCCTGAATATTTATTAAATCAAATAGCCCCTTTTAAATCCGTTTTTTGCGAAGAAATAAAATGAAAGTGTCAAGTCACTTGATTTGCAAAACGAAAAGAAACATTTTTCCCTTTAGCGAAAAAAATGTTACATATTTTTATTGTTGTTGCTCTATAGCTTTGTTTAATAAATACATATGTAAATAAAGGCGAATATGTTAAACAAATATGTCTGTCAAGCAAATGGAAAACACACACGCACAAACATACAAACAAATACAACACAACTGGAAAAATTATAGGCAACAAGGATCAAAGCCTACATGCAAAAGCACACACATTACACCATGCTCAAAATGACTTTTGTATTATTGGCTTTTTTTAGGGCATGGGGAAGGAGAATGGTTATTCTTTGCCTAGGCAAATGTGTCCTGTGCGCTGCCTGCCTAAAGGAACCAAACAAACAAAGTGTGACAAAAAAGTATTTAAAATTTATAACTTGTAAGGTTAAACAATTTTCAGCAAAACTATATGTTTCAGTGAAATGACACAATGAATGGGAGACATGGATTGCCGGAAAAGGACAATAGCATGGCACCAACCAGCAACAGAATACAACACATATAAAATACCACTATGCTACGCAATATGGCCAAAGGAAAGATATTCATATGCATGTACGAGTAGGTACGTTGTATATGCTTGGCATAGACCAAAATCCAATCCATGTCCTTATAACATAATACACATATGCAAATGTGTTTAAAACTTTTAATATTACACACCACATACAAACGCACACACACACACTCACAGCAGAAACTCATCTACACTAAATATTTCCTCCTTGTTGGCCACCGAACTGGCTTTGCAACTTGGTGAATCCTGGCAGTTCATAGTGTGTCTCTGTGTTTTTTTTTCGGTAGAGCTCAGAAAAGGATATCTGTTATGGGTTTTTAAAAACAAAAGACTTTCTCTTTAACACCCCTTGAACTTGTGCCTTCCCCCTTAGCCAAGCCTTATAGCATTATACCCAACAATGATGATGACGACGACGACGACCGAGTTTGTATAATTTATGTCCATTTTCATTTAAACATTCGGTTTTGCATTGACTCTAAAACTTTATGCACCAGCACCCAAAATATATGAAGAGAAGAAAAACGAGAGAACCCAACCGGCCGTCTATGGACGAAAGGACAGAATCGACTCAGTAACAACACATACAAATAAAACTGAGTCACTGACTGGCCAGGGGATTGGGTAGTATGGAAAATTTATAGCATCAAATTGTTAATGTTTTGTGAATTTGATTTTTATGGAGAACACTTTCCGAAAGAAGTAATTAATTTTACAATATTCAAAATAAAAAGAAGTGGGAAGGGAAGAAAGTGAGGGAGAGGATTCTATTAAAATGTGTGAATTTATACAAACAGTGACAAGGGAAAGTTTTATATGCAAAGATTAGGAAAATGAAGAGAATATAGTAGGCATGGTGTTTTGTTCGGAGGATTATGTAAAAATATTCTGTATTTTTAGGATTTTGAAATTTATCAATATCGATGCACTTTTGGTTATAGCTCCCATATAATGATACCGCTGATTTTTGGTATTTTAAGGATCTTGGAGAGGGGTAAACCTTTGTACCAAAAATCAAATCAATATGGGTTCATAGTTAGGTATAGCCCTCATATAACGGCGCCCACTTAATTTCCGATTTTTCATAATCATTCATTGTGGTAAGGTCCCATCTGGGGTTGAAAGCTGTAATCTAAGTAACTGTCATTATAACTAAGGAGCAGAGTTCAATCGGTCCGAATTTCACTTATTTTTATACCCCCAGTCTTATGGCTGCCTTATCCAGATTTCTGTTGTAGGCTCCAATTTTCATTGGAACTAATCCGTTTCCACATGGAAGTCCTGAAGTTCTTCTCATGGAAGTGTTGTAGGTCTTGTCATAGAAGAAAAGTCAAAAGAGTTCTCAATAAACTCTAAAGCGTATTCTTCGAGAAGGTCTGTAGATCTTCATATAGAACACTAGAAGGTATTCTTATAGAAGATCAGAAGGTATTTTAATATTAGAAAGAAGAACTTCAGATCAGAAGTTCTTCTTGAAAAAAACATACGTTCGTCTCAGGTCTGAATGACATATTTCAGAAGACAATAGGCTCACCTCTCAGAAAACCAAAAATTCATTATCAAAAAGGGCCACAAGATCTTGTAGGAGCCCAAAAATATCTTCTTTTAAAAAAACCAGAGGGTCTTCTCGCACATTCTTCGAGAAGGTCTGTAAATATTCATATAGAACACTAGAAGGTATTCTTATAGAAGATCAGAAGGTATTTTAATATTAGAAAAAAGATCTTCAGATCAGGGGTTCTTCTTAAAAAAAACATACGTTCGTCTCAGGTCTGAATGACATATTTCAGAAGACAATAGGCTCACCTCTCAGAAAACCAAAAATTCATTATCAAAACAGGGCCACAAGAAATATCTTCTTATAAAAAACCAGAGGGTCTTCTCATAGAAAATCAAAAGGCCTTTAAAAGAAATCTAGAGAGTCTTCTTATTAAAGGCCAGAAGATATTCGCATTGAGGACCAGAAGGTCTTCTCATAAAATAAAGAACAGAAGGTAATTTCATTGATGTCCAGCAGAAGGGCAGTAGATTTATGAATAGAAGCTCAACATGTCTTATCATATTTTCTAATGGAATGTCATAGAATCTGTTTGTAGAAGAACCAGAACCTGTTCTCATAGAATCCAGATTATGTTATCATAGAAGACTACAATGCCTTCCCAAGGAAAATCAACAGGTCTTTGATGAGTTACCAGAAGAGCTATAAAGACTAGAAAACCAGCAGAAGTGTAGAAGGTCAACCCAGACCAAAATATCTTCTCAAACAATGTCTTCTAATGGAAGGCAAGAAAAACTTCTCGTAGAACCCCCGAGAGGGAGGGTCTTCCCAAGGAAGATCAGTTGATCTTCTCATATAAGCCTAGATAATCTTCTCAATGTAGTTTAGCAGGTTTCTTTTTTTCATAGAAGTCCAGAGAAATTTCTTATAGAATATCAATCGAATTCAAATAGGCTTTATCGTAGAAGCCTGAAAAATCTTCTTACAAAAGATTGAGGGAATGTCTCACAGAGAAGATCAACGGAGATTCTCATAGAAAATTATTTTCTCAATGCAAAATACCGACTTACAGGAGTAAGGGTCTTTTCAAGGAAGTTAAGCAGTCATTATCACAGAACGACTTCTCAAAGGGTTTACAATGGACATAATACCTCTGTCGGATCCACATATCCTTCATATTATAAATTGAAGGATCAACTGATTTGTTTGAAAATAATCATCGGAAAACTACAAATTAATAGAGGTCCACTATATCAAAGGTCCGCCTACATTCTACTGATTGATTCATTCGACCAAGTCAAAACTAACAGCTTTTTTCTCTGAAAAAAAAAATCGAAATCCATTTTTCAACATTTCCCGAATTTAAAAAAAAAAATATTTATTATAAGAAGTATAAAAAATGCTTCCATAAATTATCTAAAATTTTAATTTTTATTTTCTGGTCTTTTTTTGTGACAAATTCATTTGACAAATTTCAACTATTCATCTCGGACCATCCTCCACCCTTCCTAAATCCCGGCATAATATGCAACTGTATAAATTAGCATAAAAACACTTCAACCGTTGCATTTTTATGACAAAAGTCATTTTTGGCTAAGAAAATTTATGCTACCACAAACAAAAACAACAACAAAACCATGACCCGCTGCTTAATGTTCATCGCAAAAGACCACATTAACGCTTGACCATTTGTCTTTGTGGTGAGAAGAAGGATGGGCAGAGGAGGAAGAAAAAAAAACAACAACATTAACATGGACCACTGGGATGACAACATGGCTGTATGGCTGAGTTAGATGAATGAACCTCTATGATGGAGTAACACCCGCCGCCAGCACTATTAGAGGTCCACAAAAAAATCATAAAAACTTGAATAATGTTACTCTAAGGAAAAACAGCAGCAGTAACAACAACATCATATCACAATTTGTTGCTGGTGTGTTGGTTTAAAACATGCACCAAAAAATCTCCGAAGCGACACAAGGAAGACAAATCGTTAACCGAAAAAAATGCTAAAAGGCGGGTGCAGTATCCACCAGTGCGCATTGTAATGCAATTTTTGTAAATCTTTGTTGTTGGTGTGGTTACCTCTTCCAGCAGCAGCAACAGTGGCAGCTGTCACATGAATGGGAGGTTTCCTTGTATTTTTGTGTCTTTCTGTTTGCTTCAGATATCACATCGTCATCATCATAATAATAATAAATAGTTGTTAGTCCCTGTCAGTTAAACTTATTTTGGACTCTATACTCATGGCTCAACTCTGAAGCATGCTGTTCACATTATCGTTTAATTTTTGTGTAATAAAAATTAATCATAGGAACAAAAATACTTCTATAATCCCAGGCTAGTCATGTCTGCCTGTCTGCTGCTATTTATTTAACAGTCAGTGTATATTTTACCTATGCCATTGGCTGGGATGGTGTGGCAAATCTGACAAACCACCAACTAAAACAAATTAAAGGCAATAAAAATGATTTCAAGTCAGAAGAGAGGAACTCAAAACCCCCTATCCCCCATCATAAAAAGA
Source organism: Musca vetustissima (assembly GCF_032173495.1). Classification (NCBI taxonomy): domain Eukaryota; kingdom Metazoa; phylum Arthropoda; class Insecta; order Diptera; family Muscidae; genus Musca; species Musca vetustissima. The sequence continues at coordinate 109,557 of NW_026879862.1, forward strand.
CAACATATCAACCATCATTTAGTCAAACTCGTAAAAAAGTGAGCCAAAGGAAATGTGTGGGCGTTTTCATGATGACTCGAATATCATGAATGGAGTAACCATTAAATGGCATATGATCAGTTCTTTGCCAGAAGATGTGGAAGACCGACTTCTACATATATTTTTCTTTATATCAAAAAAACCTAACAACTTTAAATCCACATTCTGTTGGATTTGTGTCTGTGTGTACGTCTGAGTTTTCTTCAAGCAGGATAATGGTCATATCTAAAATCTTTTATTTTCAACATGGTTTTGTAATTCGCCAACAAAGTTTGATTCACAAAAAAAAAAAAAAAAAAAAAAAAAAAAAAAACAACTTCAAATTGTTGTTGTGTAGAAAGCAATCGTAAATGGCTTGTTAGCAAAAGATTTGTTGAAAGTTTATTTCAATAATTTAATTCAAAGATGGAAAATGGAAATAATGACATTTCGAGACACTGGTGATATGATAATTAAGAGATACTATTTTGAACTTTGGACTTTTTAATGTCAATAACTCAAAATAAATATATTCAGGATAGTAACTGGAACCATAGAATATAACTAGGCCTTTACATAGGAATTCAATAGATCTTCTTATCAAAAGGGTATTCACGCAAATAGCTAAATTACCAAAGGTCAGATTTTAAAGACTTTTCATAAAGAAGTCGAATATATCTGCTCATGGAACAGCACAAAGGATTTTTAAAAAATTCTAAAACGTGTCCTGTTAAAGAAATTCACAAAAAATTTCCTTGTAGAATACCAGCACACCTTCCCACATAAAACAAACACCTCTATCCTAAAAAGACATAAAAATCTTCTCTTAGATGACAAGAAGGTAAACTAGTAGAAGACTAAACGATTATCTAAAAGAAAGTCAGTCGGAATTCTAATAAAATACCAGATGGTCTTTCGTTGGAAATTAAAAACATCTTCTCATGTAAGTCAAAGAGAAGACCAACGATTTTTATTATTGAAGACAAGACTTTTTCCGGCTGAAGATAAAACAGGACCTCTTAATTAAATTTAAAATGACTTCTTAAAAATCCATAAAAATAGCTTAAAGAAAATGCCATCAGAATGTCTTCTAATAAGAGAAAAAAGCGTCACATAAGATATTATCTGGGTTTATTAAATAACATTAATAGGGCTGCTAATAGCAAATGAATATGTCTCCTTTTAGGGCTTTTATGGTAAGACCTACGGACTGCTATGAGAAGAACTATAGGATATTTTATGGCTTCTTTCAGACAAACTTCTTGTCTTCGAAAGAAGCCATAAGTCTCGATTTAGAAGGCCAGTATGTATTTATATAAAAAATCAGAAAGTCTTTTATTATTAGACCACAATGTAATTTCGTAGAATAAATGAAAATCTTCTCAAGCAGATCAGAGGTCTTCTAAAAACAGCCCAAAGTTCGCCTCATAGAATAGAATAAAGCCTCCGATCAGAAGAAGGCCAGGAGGTGTAGTTATATATGCCCAAAGCACCTTCTCGTAGAAACCCAGAATGTCTTCTCATAGAAGAACATAATGTCTCTTTTTTAAATGCCACATGCTCTTCTCATTGAAGACCAGGAGGACGGACAACTAAAATAAGGACATAAGTTGATTTAATAGCTCGTCTCGAATAATACACGAATATCTTCTCGGGCAGATCACGAGTTGATCTCATAAAATACAGAAAACTAGAGGTTATTCTCATTATGGCCAAAAGATCTTCTCATTTAAGATCACTGAAGCTCAACGTCAAATTTTCATTGCAGGCCAGGAAAGCTTCTCATAGAGGAACAGAAGGACTTGTCATTGGTATATGAAGAGATTCTCAAGCCAAAGGACTTCCCGTAAAAGAAAAAATTTCATCGAAGTCCAGAAGAAGTGCGGTAGATATTATTTTTGAAAATCTATTATTTTTGAAAATCTATTTTCACAGCAATGCCTTATAATGGAAGACCAGACTAGATAGAAGAAGAAGAACAGAAATACCTCTCATATGTACATGAGGTGATTCTCAATCCAAATGACTTTTTTTCATAGAAAAAATCAGAAGTTCGTCTAATTAAAATAGCTAGATGAAGAGATTCTCAAGGAAGGCCTGAATGGAGTTCATTGAACTGACCTTCAGGTCTTCATAGAAAACCAAAATTTATTCCTATGCAATGTCTTATAATAAGAAGACCAGAAAATCTCATAGAAGAGCAGAAAAACGTTTCATTGGCACATGAGGAGATTCTGAAGCCAAATTACTTCCCGTAGAAGATAAAAAATACGTCTCATTAAGATTTGGGGTTATTCTAAGAAAAAAAAGTTCGAAGTTCGTCTAATAAAGTTCGTCCAATAAAAATAGGTAGATGAGGATCTTCTCAAGGAAGACCTGAAGGTCAGTTCATTGAAGTCCAGCAGAAGTACCATAGATCTCATCATAGAAAACCAACAATGTCTTATAATGGAAGATAAGAGAAAATCGTCTCGTAGAAGACCAAAAGCTCTTCCCATAAAATAACAGAAGTTCTTGCTCTAGAAGACTAGAATGTCTTCTCATAGCCGAAAGTCTTTCCGTAGAAGACAAAAATTACTTCTCAACCAGGTTAGGGGTTCTTCTCCGAAAAAAACCAGAAGTTCGTCTAATAAAAAGCCAAATGACATCTCTCGTAGACAAACAGGTCTTCTCACAGAATACAATAAGATCCTTTCATAGAAGGCTATGAGCTGCCATAGAAATTCTACAGTTCTTTCAAGAAAGATCAAAAAGGCGTCTCATAGCAGTCTAATAGATACGCCTTCCAATTATGTTCTGCAGATATTTTCATGAAAGTGACTCATAACTTCTAATAGAAAATTAAGCGAATTCAAATAGGTTTTGGCGTAGAAAAGATTTTCATACAGAAAACAAAAGGATCGTCTCGAAGAGCCTTCTCATGGAAGATCAGCAGACATACTCTGTCCTTTTTTAACACCAATAGCACAACTTTTCAAAGAAACCTAAAGATATTTCCCTTGAATGTCATTGCTTTTGTCTGGATGTTTTGTATTGATATGAGACCATGGTTTGGTATAGCGTTCACAATAAAGAGTATACTCCTCTGTCAATACGGATACAATTCAATCGAATTGTTTGAAATGTGTAATTTGAAGGCAAATAGACATCAATTGACGTCCACCTTTTACCAAAGTCACGCCCAATGTTCCGTACATTGAAAGTCTTTGAAAATTTTAAAAATAGGGTCCTCATTTCTTTGTATAAGATCTTCCCTTACAATGGTACTGCACGATTTCGGGATTTCTTTTCGAAGTGGTTGTCAATGTACAACAAAATATTGGCTCAGAACATATCTACCCGAATTAAAAAATAATAGTTTAATCACGTTCTCCAAATATCGTGTATTAAATGTTTTCAATGACATTAGTATCACTCCCCTTTTGGGTCGTTACATATTTAAAAATCGATTAGGTTCGTAATAATAAAGACGGTTATCTTAAAATGCAGTCATTAAGTAAAAAAAATTAAGTTCCCTCTCTTTCTGTAAGATAAGTATAATGTCTTGTAAATCGTGTAAAATGACCAGGTCCGGCCATCCTCATCATCATTTTGTGAAATGCAAACATAAATGACCATCACACTGGTCATATCACGCTGGAAATCAAATGTCATAATGACAACAACAACGAATGGAAAATAAAAACCCAGTTGCTGGCCAATCTCCAGTGGCAAAGATACAGCTGTCCGATTCTACACACACACAAACATATACTCTCCATGCAGAGTAGCCACACGGCCAGTTAGTTGAAAAGAACTGTCCATCAATGAAAATTGACAGACAGAAAGACAGTCGAACAGGTAAATTGAGATTTATTTCGGAGACATAATTAGTATAAAAGAATACAGACATCTGCATAACCTTTCGAAAAAAAACAGAAATAAAGAAGCGAACCGAACAGAACTGGAAAAAAAATCTGAAATGAAAACAATAAACCGACCAAGATGATAGAATGAATGCCATGCCCAACAAAAAGAGGCCCACCACCAGCCAGAATCATCAGCAATAACAAAATATGATGATAACCACATTTGGGAAGCCCTCCAGCCGTGCTGAGGAGATCATGGCATGCCAGGCAACAAAGTCACACACACACTCTCGCACATCGCATCAAATGCATTTATGTGTGGAGTAGCCAAGGTAGCAGCCGTTCGCTCTACTCTACTGAACAGCTGAGTGGTGCAGAAAAAGGCTGGGCCTCATCAGCCTCAAAATGATGATGATGATAACCATCTGAAGAAGACGAACAGCAACAATAACAACAAATACGACGACGAAACTGCAGCTTGTAATGAGAAGTTGATGAAGACCGACGAAATTCGATGCAATGCAATCATGTGCACGCAATAGCACAAAAGAGGCAGATAGACAGACAGAAGAAGATGACACACTCACACATAGACACAAATCACGGCACGATGGTAACACACACACGCACACACACAGTATTCATTGCGGTGATATGAATGCATGAATGGTTAAGTGAGTCTGCTGCAGTAACATCGTTTGTCGTCTGCCAGGATTGTATGACATATATTACGTGGGTATATTGCAGCATTGAATATCAAACGACGATTACCTACAGAAAAAACCCCTCACCTCACCTGTCCAGCCTGCTGCTTTCTTTTGATGCTACTCTTTACAATCACATCACGCAGTTAAGATAAAGGAGGGCTGTGTGTTATTTGAGGCATGATGTCACTGTGACTGCTGCTGCTTCTTCTTCTCCTCTTTTGATTTATGAATTTGGGATTTATTTTTTGTTGGTTTTCATTGTCGTTTTTTTGGTTAGCAACCTTAATTAACTTTCTTATATCTTATCAATACAAATCTGTCAATTTGTATTAGGAATAAAGACGAGTAGGGAAGATACCGACAAAAGTGGTTCATTTGGGATTCAAAAACAATTTACTTTATTGGCAGAGCAAGCGAGGGAAATTTTTCTTTAGAAGTTTTTCATAAATTTCATTTTCCCCACCTGGCTACCGACTTATGGAAGATATTTGCAGTAGGCTTGTGTAATATTTCTGAGAAGAATCGCCCGTTATTGCGGTACTTTTGAAGAGTAGAATTTAGTACACAAATTGTGAAATTCTTTGATTCACAGTTCGAAAAATAAAAGACATTTTGGATAGTTTTGAATCTATTGTCGGATCGCAATACAGATTTACAAAAAGTCCTCCCACTATGTTGTTTCATAAAAGTGTTCTTGCGAAAGACCGCTCATATTTGGTACATTAAAGTTCTTATAAGAATTTATTAACCACGGACACTGAGACCTCAAGTGGAAGCTCAAAGTCGAACCGAATGTCTAATCGAATAGAGGTCCATCTTTGATTAAAGTTCCACCGATATTTGGTACATTGATGATATTAGGTGAATTTAAGTAACCACGGTTGCTGTATTCTGGTACATCGGGATCGCAATGGAATTTCTTTAAAAAAGGCCAAAATTCTCAGAGTTTTTAAGACTTCAGTAGAGATAAGAAGGAAAGCCGGCCGATAGCCAACATTTCTTGTCTTTGTTGGGTACTTTAAATTCTTAAAATTAATTAAAAATAGCTCTTAGAGATTCAATTAAGTTATGAGGAGTTTTTAAGAGGTTCGTTTGGTAGGGAGATCCCCTGTTGAAGCCATTATTTTTAAGGATTAGTTCAATAGAGGTTTATATAAGTGTAGAGCAACCCTAGTGGAACCTTTATAGTTAAGGAGGAGACTTGATTAGGTCCGTATTTGTAAGGATGACTCCCTAAGAGATCCATAATGTTAAAGAGAACCTCTACTGATGTTGATATAATTTAGTAGTTCTTCTTTGGAGGGATGAGGAAGCTTTCGGAGGTCCCTATAATTAAGGAGGAACCCTCCTGTGTAGTTAGGAAGGTTCTTAAATGTTAAGAGGACTCTTATAAGAGCCCCTATAGGTATGTATAAGCTCTATAGGGTTCCGTTAAGTTAAGATGGACCCCTAATGAATTCAGAATAGTTAAGTAGTTGTTATGTAGAAGGATAAAAAAGCTGTTGGAGTTCATTATAGGTAAGGAGAAGCATCTGAGGACTCTTTTCGAACAATGGTTAATGATTTCTTGTCCATTTTTATACAGCTTGATCGGGATTGACCTAGATCTAATACAGAATAAAATCAGTAGGCTTTCGCATAGAAGGCCATAAGGAGGATAATAAGTCATTCTTAAAGAAAACCAGAAAGTGTTCGTTTTTTGTTTGGGGCAGAAGCTCTTTTCTTAGAAAACCAGTAGGCCTTTTCCAAAAAGGTCAGAAAGTCATCTAACAAAAAAACAGAATATCTTTCCATAGGCGAACAAAAGATAATCTCATTGAAAATGTTCTTCCACAGTATCAGAAGGGTTTTCTAAAAGATCAAAAAAAAAAAAATCCTCCTCGTATCCTCGTAAAACTGCAGAAAGTTTTCCTAAAACTGAAGCAAAGTTCTACTCATATATTTCATTCTGAATATCAGGAGGTTTTTATAGAATATCAAAAAATTTTCTCATAGGAGTTTTCTTTTTAATTAGATGATACTCCTCATAGAAGAAGAACATTTAAATTCATAGAACGACTTTTACAGAAGACCAACACGTTTTCTGATAGACAATCAATAGACCCCTTCATAGAAGACCCATAGATGGTCTAATAGAATACCAGTATATGTTATAATAGAATATCAGAAACTCATAGAAAACCAGTAGATCTTCTCATAGAAGAAACATTTCTACTGAAAATTGAAATAGAAGGCAAGCAAGTCTTTTGATATAAGACCCGAAAGTCTTCTCATAGAAGACAAATAGGTCTTCTCACTGAAGACCAGAAGGTTTTCTCACCCTAAGGTCTTCCCGTGAAGATGAATCTTTACTGAAACAAGTTTTAATGCAGTACAAAGACACATCTTACCTAAATAACTTCTCATAAAATACCCAAATAACTTCAAAAAGGTCCTCTCAGAGAACCAAAAAAAATTTTTAATTTTCTTCTTGTATAGTATCAAAATGTCTTCTCACAGATGACCCGAAGTTTTTCTGGTACTTTTTTTTTGCATCTCAGTACGTTTTTTTGTTTCATCTTTTACTTACCATACATTTTACCCTCATCGGAGAGTATAATTTTTCGTCGACCACATGGCGGATATATGGATAGGGCCTCTTGAAAACTTTGCTCAATATCTGGACTCCAAACACCTTCGGCATCGGCATTTGAGAGATCTTTTTCATCCTGTAAAAGAAGACAAAAAACAAGTTATTATTAATTTGAAGATTGAAGTGTTATATTGTCTTCACACACATAAATCACCTTAAATGATCCTTAATCTAATAAATCATAGAAAAAATGTCAATATCATTTTTACATATATACATCTGTATGTGTGTATGCATGAGAGTGTCCACATGTTTAAGTAGTTTTCCTGAATTACTGTAATAGATTGCAATATACTTCTCACGCATAGCAAGAGGATTTATTTGAAGTTGTTACTTGTGACGAGGGCGGTATAAGGGATCAGGTTTTAAATGAGGTCAATGGGAGGGAATTCGAAAAGCAAAAAAAAAAAAAAGTTCCCCGAACATGGTGACTTCGCGGAAACCATTAGTAATTTACTTTTAGAAAGTAAAAGATCGAAACATATTATATTAGCTACCCATAATCCAGGGCACGCATATATTAACATACTGGGAAAATAATTTGTTTTTATTTGGAAAATGTTAAGACAATTTGGACTAATGTTACTCTGTACTTCGAGATATCTAACTTTTTAAAAGTATTTTGAATTTAAGGGGTTAAAAATATGTATAGGGGTTTAATTCTAGTAGCGCCATCTATATATGTGATAAAATGTATCCCGATCGTCCTGAAACTTTTCCAAAATAAAAATTGCTAGCAAAAAACATTTTTTCCTGCACCTCGTTCAACAGGAGGATATTCATTCAACCATATATTGGCATTATTAATAAAGAACATATTGTCACACATTGTCTCTGTCTCTCTCTCTCTCTCTCTCTGTGTGCAAGAGTAAGTGTATGTCTGTATGTGTGCCCAAAGAATGAACACGATACACTTGACTGCCATTACAAGTGATTTTTAATTGTCAAGTGTCACATAAAAGTACTTAAATAAGCAATATTGTGATGTCGGGAACAAGGCGTACTACTTCGTGATGTACCGTAACAGCAGCAGCAACAGCGTTAAGTCAAGTGAAAATAGCGCCGACTAGTATCGAATCGCCAAACAGCATGTCTGAGGTCTGACGTTTGGCAAATGTAGGCGTATCATTGAGCAGAAGGGAACGGTGGTCATCAGCCCACAGTTTATACGGGTATGGGAAGGAAGTTTAAATTTTTGCCCACACATTACTTTTCTCCCCAAAAGATATCGGCAAAATATCTCATTCAGGGAAAATAATAATAAAAAAACAACAACAATAAAATTTTTAAAAACAAAGTTTCAAATTACGCACACAGTGCCCTCCGACAACAGCATAAATGGTGGTATTATTATCCTGACAATGAAATGTTATGCTCATTATATTCACCACTCATGCCCATGGCAGCAGACAATGTAGGCAAGAACATATACCAACACACACACATACATGTAATATCCTTAATCTTAAGGAGCTACTCAAGGGAAGTGAATAAGTGAGAGGCAGTACATAATATTGATTTGTGATGTGTTTAGAAGAGGAGGGGGAGGATACATGACGAGAAGTACTTTTAATAGGAATATCATTTGAAGTACTTCTTCAGCATCTTGAACACTATTTAGTTACTCCTTAAAGGACCTACATAATCGAGTGTGTGTGTGTGAGAAGAAGGAGGGAAGAAGAAGTGCATCGCTTACACACAATTGTCAAGAATCCTGTCATTTGTTATTTATACATTGACTGCTAACATGTATGTGTGAAAATTACACTCTCCGAACAAGTAAATTTTCCACGAATTGTTGGCCGAGGTGTGGGGGTATTTTATTTGGTAATAATAAATCATTTGTTATTTGATGCCTAATGTATTTCAAAATTTAAATTGATTATCCTGCTCAAGATGTTGTTTAAATTTGTGTGGTTCTTCATTTGGGTCATTCAGGATGAGGGAGGTAAAATAAAAATGTTGAATTTTTGTTCTGAGTTAAAAGAAAAAGTAGGTGGTGCGACTGTACTACTCTTGGGTCTGTAAAATTCTATAGTGGACAGCCATATATTTGTTTTTGTATTCCATTTTTGGGACTTCAAATTTGAAGGTAGTTAAATTTGACTACTTGCGTGTTGATTCATCATTACTTTATGTCACTTTTACTTTAGTCAAAATGTCTACTATGCGCGAGGATATCTAGTCAAAATGATTTCCACTGAAAACTACTTCTGGTCACAATGATATCTCGTGATACTGGCTTCAAGTCACAATGAAATCAGTATGATTTCTATTCAAAATGGCTTTTCGCCAAACAGACTTCCAGTCACAATGACTTCTAGTCATAATGACATCTAGTCAAAATAACTTCAAGTGGTAAGACTATTAGTAATAATGACTTTTGGTAACAATGACTTCTAGTCAAAACTTCTTGTCATGAGAATTTTTGTAGACATAATGACTTACACTCATAATAAATTCTAGTCAAAATGACATCAAGTTTAAATCATAAGGGCTTCTAGTCATAATTGTCACAAGGACTGGTCAAAATTATATCATATGCCTCAAAATGATATAGATCATAATGATAAAACTTAATATTGACTAGAAGTCATAATGACTAAAATCAAAAAGAGTAAAAATCACAATGAGTAAAAGTCATAAAAAGTTAAAATCAAAATGGCTTGAAGTCACAAGGGCTTAAAGTCACAATGGTAAATAGTTACCATAAATTATAGTCACAATTACACGTAGTCATAAAAAGTCGAATGACAAAACATCATAATGACTATAGGCCATAATGGCAAAAAGTCAATATTATGACTATAAATCCTAATGACTAAAGTCATATTGACTACAAGTCATATTGACTACAAGTCATATTGACTACAAGTCATATTGACTACAAGTCATATTGACTACAAGTCATAATGACTACAAGTCATATGGACTACAAGTCATAGTGATTACAAGTCATATTGACTACAAGTCGTAATGACTACAAGTCGTAATGGCTACAAGTCATAATGAATACAAGTTAAAGTGACTACAAGTCATATTGACTACAAGTCATAATGACTACAAGTCATAATGACTACAAGTCGTAATGGCTACAAGTCATAATGAATACAAGTTATAGTGACTACAAGTCATATTGACTACAAGTCATATTGACTAAAAGTCATATTGACTACAAGTCATAATGAATACAAGTTAAAGTGACTACAAGTCATATTGACTACAAGTCATAATGACTACAAGTCATAATGGCTACAAGTCATAATGGCTACAAGTCATAATGAATACAAGTTATAGTGACTACAAGTCATATTGACTACAAGTCATATTGACTACAAGTCATATTGACTACAAGTCATATTGACTACAAGTCATATTGACTACAAGTCATATTGACTACAAGTCATATTGACTACAAGTCATATTGACTACAAGTCATATTGACTGTAAGTCATATTGACTGTAAGTCATATTGACTGCAAGTTATATTGACTACAAGTCTTATTGACTACAAATCATATGGACTACAAGTCATATGGACTACAAGTCATATGGACTACAAGTCATAGTGACTACAAGTTATAGTGACTACAATTCATAATGTGTACAAGTCATAATGACTAAAAGTCATATTGATTACAAGTCATATTGACTACAAGTCATATTGACTACATGTCATATTGACGTCATATTGATTAGTTATTATTGACTACAATAATAACTAGAAGTCGATTATGACTAAAAGTTAATAAGGATCGAAAGCCAAGAATGACCTGAAGTCAAAAATGGCTAGGTGTCAATAACGACTAGAAGTCATTATGATTAAAAATTCATATAACTAATAGGTATTATGACTAAAAGTCACTCTGACAAACAGTTTTTACAACTAAAAGTCATTGTGACTAGAAAACATAATGAATGGAAAACAATATGACCCGAAGTCATCACTACTTTTTTCAGTTTAAATATTTAAATATTTTTCTAATACTTACATCACTCATATCGCCCACATCGAGATTTTTACTGTCAACCATACTGCCATTGGAGTCGCCCGGTCCCAGGGCTCCTGGGGGACCGGCGCTCACTGGCGTCCACGGTGAGGTAATTGTGCCAGGGCCGACTATACCGTCTAAAAATAAAGAGAATGAAAAAGAAGAAATGCCATATTAAAATTTGAAATTCAAAAATATGAAAAGCTAATTATAAATTCAAAAGAGAAAAAAATACAGAACCGAAAAAATCCCAGAAAAAAATAAAATTAACATCAGAAAAAAATCACACAAATACACACACTCCCAGCAAAAAAAAATTGACATTGATTTACCAACTGTGCAACATAGTTGTTGCTGTTGCAGTCAGTACTTATGTGTCACAAAACCAAAAACAGAAACAGAAAAAAATATTGCTGATGGAAAAACATAAACCGCAAAAATGCGGAGAATGTTGAATGAAACAAATCACAAACTACTATTTGGTAAAATTTATAATCCTGTAAAATGCCACAGATGCACAATCACACACACACACACACATGCACGCACAGATCTACTAGATGCCACATCATCCTGCCGTCACATTGTGGGTGTGATTTGCATGCATATATGGCTGACAAGGGCATAGGAAAAGGAAGAGTAAGTGTATCCTGTTTATTATATTGTGGATATGTGTGTGTGTGTGTTTGTGAGTCGGTAACCATAAAAACGGGCTGACATTTAATATGAAACTGACAGACTCAGTGACTGTGTGTAGCAACCAGTGCACTTTCCTTTTGATTTTGCAGGGATACTTTCTGAAACATTTTGGAATATTTTACTTTTTGTAGAGATTTTCATGATTTAGTTAACATCAGTCCCAGTACAAAAAATATTACATCAACAGGCATCAAATATATCCGACAAATATGGTCATGTTTGTATGTATGTAGATATCCTTCAAAAACAAACCGCCTAAATATGTTGCCCATCAAATCGTTTTTTATGTCCATTCTCTGTCATTGACGTAGGACACAATTTCATCTTGAGTTCCTGACAATCTCCCCCGTTATTCGTGAAACCTATCTACGCCATTGCCTTTACACCCACATCTGCATATTTATTGCACAGATGTGTGCTTTTTGTCGTCTGCCCTCCATAAAAGCGTGACAACACCCAAACTCAGGAACCACAGCATAAACACGCCGAAACCTCTGTGTTTTTCGTGGTTTTGTCATGTTGAAATATATGTGTGTATGAGTGTGCAGTATTGCACTTTTTTGACAATTTATTTCCCCAAGCAGAGAGGGAATGGAGAGGACCAACAGAAGGGAAATAAATGGAGACCAACAGCCAGCCAACAGTGATTGCAGCTCAACATACACCACCGAGGCAGAGCTATCAAATTGCAACTAATTTAAGCCACAGTTTTGTTGTCGGTATATTTTTGTTGTTGTTGGTTTTTATTTTTTGTCTCAGTGGGTGCAATTTATCCAAAAAAATACAACGCGGTATCGTTTTAAAATACCGTGATTACAACATTTATCACTGACGTGATAGATGGTACTTTGAACACACATACACACAAATACATCGATAGCCATTCTTTGTTGCCTATGTGTTGATGGTGCTAGTGGTACAGAGATGTTGCATGTAACAGAGGTAAAATAGCTATATTTCTGCAAGTTTTGAACTGGGGAATAATAAAATTTATGTTATTATTTAATTTTATTATTGGGGCCATTTCCCGATAGTCGAATGCAAATAGTAATTCAATTTGATTTTAAAAACGAAATTTAGAAAAGGGGGAAATTATTTATAAAAATAGTTGCGGATCAGTTTTGAAAGTAGAACGATGATTTCATATATTTTTTATTGTAAAGATTTCTAGTTTGAAAGACTTAAAGTCATAAACACTTTTAGTCATGTTGAAATTTTGTCATATTGACTTTTAGTCATAAGGACTTTTAGTCATATTGTCATTTAGTCACATTGACTTGTAGTCATATTGGCCTATAGTCATATTGACTTGTAGTCATATTGTCTTCTAGTCATAATGACTTCGAGTCACAATGACCTGTGGTCATATTGTCTTCTAGTCATATTGACTTCTAGTCACAATGACCTGTAGTCATATTGTCTTCTAGTCATATTGGCTTCTAGTAATATTGGCTTCTAATCATATTGACTTCTAGTCATATTGACTTCTAGTCATATTGACTTTTAGTCATATTGACTTCTAGTCATATTGACTTCTAGTCATATTGACTTTAAGTCATATTGACTTTTAGTCATATTGACTTTTAGTCATATTGACTTCTAATCATATTAACTTTAAGTGATATTGACTTTAAGTCATATTGACTTTTAGTCATATTGACTTCTAGTTATATTAACTTCTAGTCATATCGACTTATTTTCATATTGACCTCTAGTCATATTGACTTTTAGTCGTAATGACTACTAATCATACCGACTTCTAGTCACATTGACTTCTAGTCATATTTATTTCTAGTCATATTGACTTCTAGTCATATTTATTTCTAGTCATATTGACTTCTAGTCATATTGACTTCTACTTATATTGACTTCTAGTCATATTGATTTCTAGTCATTTTGACTTCTAGTCATATTGATTTCTAATCACATTGACTTCAAGTCATATTGACTCCTAGTCATAATGACTTATAGTCACAATGATTTACTGTCATAATGACCTATAGTCATATTGACTTCTAGTCATTTTGACTTGTAGTCATATTGACTTCTAGTCATATTGACTGCTAGTCATATTGACTTCTAGTCATATTGACTTCCAGTCATATTGACTTCTAGTCATATTGACTTCTAGTCATATTGACTTCCAGTCATATTGACTTCTAGTCATATTGACTTCTAGTCATATTGACTTCTAGTCATATTGACTTCTAGTCATATTGACTTCTGGTCATATTGACTTCTAGTCATATTGACTTCTAGTCATATTGACTTCTACTCATATTGACTTCTACTCATATTGACTTCTTGTCATATTGACTTCTTGTCACAATGACTCTTAGTTATATTGACTTTTAGTCATATTGACTTCAAGTCATATTGAATTACTGGTCATATTGAATTATTGTCATATTGACTTCTAGACATATTGACTTCAAGTCATATTGACTTCTAGACATATTGACTTCTAGTCATATTGACTTCTAGTCGTATTGACTTCTAGTTATATTGACTTTTGGTCATAATGACTTTTAGTCACAATGTCTTCTAGTCATTTTGAATTACTGTCATATAGACTTCTAGTCATAAGGACTTTCTTGTCATAATGATTTCCGAGTCATAAGGACTTGTGGTCATATTAAAAGCTATTCTAATGAGTTCTAATCATAATGACTTCCGAGTCATAAGAACTTCTAGTCATAAAACTTCTAGTGACATTTTGACTTCAAGTCATAATGACTTCTAATCACAATGACTTCTCGACCTTTTGATATTTAGTCACAATTGACTCCTATCCGATATATCTCCTCACAAGTTGGTTACGAACTAAAATTGACTGAAAAATACAAATTTAAATGGAAAGTCATACTGACTCCAAGTCAAAATAGACTCTAATTCAAATTAAGGCAAATCATGTTGACTTCTAGTGAGAATTGACTCTTCAAAAAATAATCCCGACTTACACTTCATTGCAATAAAATGGCTCCTAGTAAAGACTTTTTTTATTTGACAACATCACGTCAAATTGACATATTCATATATTTTAATTGACATCTGACGAAATTTCTATCCCAATTGACATCTATCAAAATTCCTCCTGTAATATATGTCATAAAAAAGACGTGGCACTGTAATAGTTTGAAGACTTATCCTCTTTAATACGAATGTTAAGGATATCGAGTCAAATATGATGCGAACTTCAATTTTAAATTTCACAGAAAAAAAACAATTCAAATATCTTTCACAATAAATGACTCTCTTTCTTCCCCCTCCAAAATGAATACAAAAATGTATTCTTTGTCACGTCTCTGTGATCCATGATTGATGCCGTGTCATTGTCAAATGTAATTTCAATACAATAAAATATGTGTGTGTGTGAGCAGATAGGATATCCACCATATCCTATCTAGATATTAGAAATATCATACTGGCTTTGCCACCCCACCATCATCAAACCCACCCACAACACTCTGTGACACATTATCCATGTGGTAGTATGTGTGTGATAGACCCATATTTAGGATTTGTTTCCTCTATATATTCATTTTCGTTCGTTCCACTTATTTCTATTTTCTCGCTTCATTCATTTGATTTATTATTGAGTATTTTTATTAAAGGCCCATCTACTGAATGGGAATAATTGTTGTTGCCAATGACAGCTGAGTACATTTTAATTTTATGATAGAAGCCACAACATAGCGAATGTGTAGTGGTGTGTGTGTGCGTGTTAAACGAAATATATAATTAAATCCTATTGGAGAGTGTGCGAA
This sequence comes from Musca vetustissima, assembly GCF_032173495.1. NCBI lineage: Eukaryota > Metazoa > Arthropoda > Insecta > Diptera > Muscidae > Musca > Musca vetustissima. The sequence continues at coordinate 125,220 of NW_026879862.1, forward strand.
TTGTAACCCAAAAGGACACTTGTTTTACACGCACCAACACATGCACACGCACATACATACTTGTGTGTGTTGTAAAAACTTTATTAGTTTTTGTCAAAAAAAAAAAAAAAAAAAACAAAAAAAATTGTCATTTGGTAGCGATTATTTATCAATCTAATGGCAAATTTTTGGGATTTTTACTTTGTGTTCGTTCGATGGTCGGTTGTTTGGTTGGTTGACTGTTTAGTTGGACCATTGTTTGGTGGCTTATTGGTTGCATCAAATTCAGTTTTAATTTACACTCCATTAATTTTGTGGTCGTGTGTTTTTCGATACTCTACAAGTGATGAATCTTGTTGATTTTGTTTGGAGATTTTTTGTACAAAATTAATTTGAAATAAACTTCATGGTTGAAAAATTATATTTCATTTTTGGGGCGTTGAGGTTAGGTCTTTGTAAATGCTATTTAAGGAAAACTAAAATAAATTTAAATAAAAATAAAAGCCAATGATGCAAATACTCTTCTTATCGATTCGGAAGGTGGCTAAATTGTTACCCTGGATTCAGTGATCATTTCCGCGAATTTCCGAAGAATGCTTTTATATGGTACTCACACACAATCTCTTCTTCAATCAAAGTGTGATAAAAAAATAAATTTATAAATTTTTTTATTTCAAATATTTTCTTCGGCTACAAAATCTAGGTAGGGCTGTTACTCTATTTCAAAATTCTTGTCACTTCAAAATTATTTATAACCATATTTTTTCTTTAGTCATGCCCATCACGTTCCTATGAAATATTAGAGGTTATTAACATGATAATTATGAATAACGAAGTGTACACAAGAACTAATAAAATAAAAAAAATTCTAAGCCTACAAATTAATAGTTTCCAAGAATTTTAAAGAATTATTTTTGAAGATTTGAAATTAAAAAAAATATGTTTGAAATATGAAATATTTTTGGAAATCGTTAAAATAAAAATTGTTTTGAAGAATAATTACAAAAAAATTCAGGCATTCATATGATTTTTAAATATATATATATATATAGGCATATCCTCCTGTAGAGATGAAGAAGGAAACCTGGATACAGATTCAGACGGCGTGTTGAGGATCTGGAAGGAGCATTTTGAAAAGCTTCTGGTATCAAATAGTGGCGGTGAAGAAGATACCCCAGAACCAGTATCCTGCACAAAAAAGGCGACAAGACGATATGTGCCAACTATAGAGGAATAAGCCTTCTTCCCATCGCATATAAACTTCTATCCAGTGTGCTGTGTGAACGACTGAAGCCAATGGTCAATGACATTATTGGACCATTGACCAAATTTTCACTCTGAGCCAAATTCTGGAAAAAAACCCCACGAAAAACATATCGACACATTCCACCTATTCGTCGACTATAAAGCCGCATTCGACATCTAGCCGAGATGAGGTCAGAATAGCAATTAATCGGCTGAAGAACAATAAAACAGCAGGAGCCGATGGGTTAACAGCTAAACTATTCAAGCCTGGTGGTCAGATGCACCCGGTGATTAGTACAATTTGGCTAGAGGAATGCATTCCCAATGATTGGAACCTCAACATCCTGTGTCCCGTGCGCAAAAAAGGAGACAAGACGATATGTGCCAACTATAGAGGAATTAGCCTCCTTTCCATCGCATATAAAGTGCTATCCAGTGAAGCCTGAAACTGCAGCCAATGGTCAATGACATTCCAATGTGGCTTCAGATCTTGCATTTCCACGCTTGCTCTTGGAGCTCTTGGATCTCAAAAGCAAGGCCACCTTCAGCCAGACCAAACTCACACTCTACAGACCTACCCGTGCTGTTATACGGATCTGAAGCATCGATCTGCGTTGACGGTGAATATCCCCGTAGAATGAACCATGAGTTGTATCAGCTATTTTCGGACATCGACATTGTTAGGCGTATTGAGCTGCAGCGACTACGTTGGCTAGGTCATGTTATGAGAATGGATGAAGATGCCCCAGCCCAGAAGGCATATAAAAGCGAACCAGCTGATGGTTCACGCAGAAGGGGAAGGCCAAGAACACGTTGGAAAGATCAAGTCGAAGGCAACATCGCCGAAAATGGTCTTTCAAATTGGAAAAACTGCGCAAAAGACCGACGCGGGTTATGGAACGAAAGTTCTGTCACAAGCCAGCTAAGTAAGTAAGTTGAAAAAACCTCAAGAGATATATTTACAAAAAAATATTTCTTGAAGTGTCTCAAAGGCTTGATTAAAAAAAAAACTATTTTCCTTGGATTTTTTAAATATATAATAAACTTATAGAGAATTAATTAGAGAATTTATTAGAGATTTTTTTTTAACGAGTACATATTTGAAGTTTTTTTTTACTTTTGAGCGGAGGATATTTTTTATTCGAGGGGTTTTTAACGGGTATTTTTTATTTTTTTTTTTTTTTTTGTAAAAGTATATTTAGTTGGGGGGCTTTTTCTAACGACTCTTTATCGGAAAATTTTTTTAAATAAAGACTATTTTTTGGTTTGGGGATTTTTATTAAAAATATTTTCTAAAGAATACTATTTCATTTAATTTTTTTTTTAAATAATTTAATTTTAGAGGACGTTGCTGGGATAATTTTTTCTTAAATATTTTCGGAAGGGCTATTAAATGGATGATTTTTTTAAAGGACTTTGATGGTAACGATACGATTTTTTAGTAATATAAAAGCCTGATTTTCTAATATTTTTAGTATAAAGGCTTTAATTGGAGTTTTTTTAATATTTTTATACCCGAAATTTGGCATAGAGTACTGAATTAGGTCAAGAATGATGTGTGCCAAGTTTCGAGAAAATCGGTTCAGATTTAGATATAGCTCCCATATATAGTTTCTTCCGATTTAAGGTAAATGGTGCACCAAAGTCCCTATATATATTTCCATTTGCACGAAATTTGGCACAGAGTACTGAATTAGGTCCAGAATGAACCGAGAAAATCGGTTCACATGTAGATATAGCTCCCCTATATAGTTTCGTCCGAATTAAGGTAAATGGTACCCCAAAGTTCCTATATATCTTTCGATTTGCACAAAATTTGGCATAGAGTACTGAATTAGGTCCAGAATGATGTGTGCCAAGTTTCGAGAAAATTGGTTCAGATTTAGATATAGCTCCCATATATAGTTTCTTCCGATTTAAGGTAAATGGTGCACCAAAGTCCTTATATATATTTCCATTTGCACGAAATTTGGCACAGAGTACTGAATTAGGTCCAGAATGATGTGTGCTAAGTTTCGAGAAAATCGGGTCAGATTTATATATAGCCCCATATATATTTTCATCCGATCTATGGTAAATGGGACTCCAAAGTGCCAATATATCTTTCGATTTTCACGAAATTTGGCATGGGGTACTGAATTAGGTTCAGAATGATGAGTGCTAAGTTTTGTGAAAATCGGTTCAGATTTAGATGTAGCTTCAATATATATTTTTGACTGATTTAATTTAAATTGTGCACTAAAGACCCAAAGATTGGCCGATCGGCACACCATTTTGTACAATGTACACTAAAGGTCCATACAGACCCATACACGTACAGAAATTAAAAAAAAAATTAATATCTTGCAAGTTTCCTTGAAATCGGTTCAGATTAGCTTCCATATATAATTTCGACCTATTCATGTTGACTGTACACAAAATAATCGCCTTAGAAAAGGCGACGTCTGTTACGATACATATGTAGAATATCCCCAAAATGGTGAAAGGTGTCATATAGTCGGCCAGGCCCTACTTTACTACTTTCCTTACTGGTTTTTATTTGGATGAGTTTGTACAAATACTTTTTTAAGTACCATAAGAGCCAGTATTTTTTAAAGGACTATTTAAATAGAGGATGTTTTAAAAAAACATTTTTTAAAGGATATCAAGTGTAGATTTTTTGATGGGCGATTATGTACAAAAATTATTTAACAAAAATATATTTAAGGCATTTTTAAAAAATATATTTTTAAGTACCATATTCGGGTTTTTAAAGCTTTTTTTTTTAATTTTTAAATTATTGACTAACATTTCAAAAACCTCCTTATAAACTAATGTCTAATTTTGTTATGAGGTTCATATATTTTCGTTCAACCATAACCGGTGTCAGCAAATGTGTGACAATGATGTATGGCTTTGTGTTAATTTTATTTTATTTGAAAAGAAAGGGGGGACGGACGGACGGATGAACGACCGAAACAGCAGCAGCAACAGCTCTGGCAACATTGTTGAAAGTTATTGAAAAGGAGAGAAGAAAACCCCAAAATAAAATAAAAAACAACAACGCAAAGTACTTAGCACAACGCAATAATATTCAAGTTAAAACGCACAAACACACAAACGCCCGCTCACATGAAATGACTGGAAACAATCCCCCACATTGTATATGCAACATGGCACACATATCACAGACACATAGAAGAAGTCGTTTTGTTTTCATCGTAAATAAGAAAAAGAGTATTTTCTTTTGGAAAAAGAAAATAGAAAAAACTGAAAACCACAACAGTAGCAATAACTTGGTCTAATGAATAAATTATTTGTGTAGAGTTTTCTACACACACAGTTGACTTCTATTGCTCCTTGGAGGTATGCAGTTTGTTGAAGGCATTTCACTTGTGTTAGCTATGGAGTTGGAGTTGAAGGCATTATTTTTGTTTTTTTTTTTTAATATGCTACCATCAGTCAGTCCGTCCATCGTGGTAAACACAAAAAAACTGCAAAATTACGCACTTTACAATGTTGCTTTAAAGACTCTCTATTTTCTCTGCATGTTGCACGTTCTATTTTCCACACTTCTTCGCCTTCTTCTTGACATTTCTATTTTATGCTTTGCAAATACTTTGATTTGTCTGATGATATCGGACAGACACAGACAGACCCCTCCAAAGTCTTGTTTGACTTATATGGCCGTCTAAGTCAGAACTAGGCTACAAGTTTTTGGTTGTGGCATTTTTTTTTTATTTTGGTGTTTTTGTGTTTTCCCCCAAGTTTGGCGCCACCACACACAATTTGTTTGCTATGTTTATGCAAAAAGCTGAAATATTTTTTTTAATAATCAAATTTTGTATTCTTTCCGCATACGTTTTGTGGGAGCTGTGTGCTGCGAAAACGGGTTTGATATATTGCATGGCAGAAGGTGGATAGATATCTACGATTTATGTGTTTGATTATAAAAAGAACATAGGCATAGACCAATTGTGTAACAGGGTTGGAAAGTTTGATAAAACAGAAGGGGAATAGTTCTAAAAATAGCATAAATCTTTTTTTACAGTTAAATTTTTTTGAAGGATTATAAAACCGGGGATTGAAAATATTTTTCTGGTCATTAAAAGATCGATTTTTGAAGAACAATTTCACATGGATTTAAAAAAAAAATGACAGTCTTTGAAAGACAACTTAAGCGAGCATTATGTTGTATCAAGCGTATATTAAACAAGTCAAAAAGCGTTAAGTTCGGCCGGGCCGAACTTTGGATACCCTCCACCATAGTTATACTGACAGATACCTGCAATGAAAATATAGGGAACATACCAAAAAGTGGGCATATACCATTATGTACACCAAATACAAACTTCAACAATTTTTAATGAAGATTTTTCCTAAAATCTATAAGATCCAAAAAGTGGACTGATACTGATAAAGCATAGTAGAGTATAAAATCCTCAAACTACTGTAAGTTAGAGGCTATGCCTAAAGGGGGACCAATATTGATTACATAGTATAGGAAATAGTGAATATTTGGGGATATCATTATATGAGGGCTATGCCTAATTAATGACCGGTATATGCAAATTTTGAACCCAATATTTTAATTGTTTATCTCAATTCTTTGAGGAAATGCCTAAATGTCTGCCGATATATTTCATTATCGTCATGTTTGAGTTTTTTTATCACAATATCTTTAGAAGGCGGAATGCTTACAACAGATGGCCAAAATTGTCTTTGTAGGGTAAAAATTGACTGTTCCCCGTAACGACTACCCAACCGCAACACACAGAACAAAGCAGATAACGATTTTAATATAAAAAAAGGGGGTTATATGGGGACTACCCCTAAAAAGGGGCCAATATTAATATTTTTTGGGTGGGGAGATTTGTTACCATATACGACTACAAAATACCAAATTTCAGTGAATTCGGTTGAAAAACGCGCTCAAGAACCTCAAAATATCGAAAATTGGGGGTACCCTTATATGAGGACTACCCGAAAAAATTGACCTATATTTATAATTTTTTTGGAGAGATTTTCTACCCAATAAGAACTCAAATGACTAAATTACAGCCAATTTGGTGAAAAAATCCGATCAAAATCCCCCAAAAACTGGAAATTAGGAGGTACCCTTATATGGGAGTATCTCCCAATTTCCCCCTTAATTGGGGAAATTTGGCTCCCAATAAGAACCCAATGTACCAATTTTCAGCGAATTCAGTTGAAAAACGCGCTCAAGAACCTCAAAATACCGAAAATTGGGAGGTACCCTTATATGGGAGCTATGCCTAAACATGGTCTGATAAAGCCCATCGTCGAACTTAACCAGCCTGCAGACAAAAGACGACTCTATGCTAATATTTTGGCGATCTATATCAATTCGTTTAGATGCTAGAGTGATTACAACAGACAGGCGGACATGGCTATATCGTCGTAGAATTTTACGCTAATCAAGAATATATATATATATATATATTTTATAGGGTCGGAAATGATTATTTCGATGAATAACAAACGGAAAAATAAAATTAATATACCCTCCATACTATGATGGATTGTTTTTAAAATTAGTAAAGACGGCCTGGGCCGAATATATGAAACCCTTCACCACTTTTGGGTATATTCTACATGTGTCTTCTAACATACTCCGCCTTTTCGAAAGAATGTTGACATTAAATTGAACGAACTTGAATATGTGATGAGCTAACTAGATACACCCTATTCGATAGAAAATCGAAAGATATATAGGGTCTTTGGTGCACCATTTGCATAAAATCGAACAAAAATATATATGGGAGCTATACCTACACATCATTCTAAACTCAATTCAGTACACTTTACCAAATTTCGTGCAAATCGAAAGATATGTAAGGACTTTGGTGCACCATTTACATCAATTCAGTACGCTATGCCAAATTTCGTCCAAATCGAAAATTATATAGGGACTTTGGTACACAATTTACCTTAAATCGGACGAAGCTATATATGGGAGCTATATCTAAATCTAGACCGATTTTCACGAAGCTTAGCAGACATCATCCTAGACTCAATTTTGTATACTATGCCAAATTTCGTGCAAATCGAAAGATATATAAGGACTTTGCTGCACCATTTACTTAAAATCGGACGAACATATATATGGGAGCTATATCTAAATTTGAACCGATTTTAACGAATCTTAACACAGATCATTCCAGACTCAATTAAGTGCGCTCTGCAAAATTTTGTGCAAATTGAAAGATATAAGGACTTTTCTGCAACATTTACATCAAATCGGACGAAAATATATATGGGAGCTATATCTAAATCTGAACTGATTTTCACGAAACTTAACACATATCATTTTAAACTCAATTCAGTACGCCATGCCAAATTTCGTGCAAATCGAAAGATATATAGGGACTTTGGTGCACAATTAGCATAAAATCGGTGCACCATTTACATCAAATCGGACGAAAATATATATATGGAAGCTATATTTAAATCTGAACCAATGTTCTTTAATTTCAATAGGGTTAGTCCTTGGGCCAATCAAATGAGCTGTACCAAATTTCATCCAAATCGGATTATAAATGCGACCTGTACCTTGTTTACAATTAAAGACCAACAGACGGACGGGCGGACATGCATAATTCGAATCAGAATGTGATTCTATGGATATTCTCAAAAGGAACCATGTGCCTATCTCGTTGCATTTTGCATATTACAAACATATGCACAAAGACATAATACCCCGTACCACAGTGTGGTGGAAAACGTACTCAAAAATCCTAAAATTCCGAATATTGAGGGGTATCGAAATATCTGGTATATACCAAAACATTGGCCGATAAATCCCATTCAGTTGCAAAGATATATATATATATATATATATATATATAATTTTATTTTTATTTAATATTAAGGGGTTTGAAATATTCCTGAAAAATACCCAAGCCTAAAGGATGACCACCCAAAATTATGTATTTTTTCAGTTTAGACAGATTGCCAGCCAATAGACTTAAAACTTTCACTAGTTGTTATTTGGACGGAAGATCCTCTCAAGAACGCCTTCGGGGCATTAAAACACACTGCGGTATTTGAGAGTTCCTAAAAATGTCCAAGCCTGAATTATGCCCTCCGACAAAAAAAAATTGTAATCCCTAATTCGCCTTTTGACTGGGGGTCTTTTTCTCGGCACAATGTTTTTTTTTTTTTTTTTTGAGAATATAGAATATTTGTAAAAAAATGTACCTCCTAAAATTGAAAGTTAATTTTCTTTCAAGACTTTCCCAGTATCTTAAGCATAATTTTCTAATTGTTGTTTTTGTCTCATTTAAAAAATGTAAAAATTCGACCCCTTCAAACCCAAATCCCTTTACTGTGATTTAATGAATATCAGATTGCGCAGCTATGCTTCATCAAACAGTTAACATATCGAAAAAAATTGATTTTTTTCTGAACGTTTATGGAATTTCTAAACAAAACAACAATATAAATAACAACAACAAAAAGCAGGTGAATGACAATAACAACGGCACTTTGAAGAATAACTAATTGAATCGGTTGTCGAAGTGATTCTACCTTTCGATTCTAACAAGACACAAGCTAGTCAAAATAGAAACGATCCTACGGGAGGGGGATGGAATAAGAAAAAAAACAACAAAAACAAATTAGTATTGTTGTTGGTGTTGTTGTCGATTTTAAAATAAAGTTGTATTAAGCTGCTAAACCCTACCTAGCAGTCAGCTAACTGGTTAACTGCCAGTCTCACTAAATGACAGAGAGACAGACAGAGACAGCCTGGCATAAACTGTGATGCGTTACATTTGTGGAATTTCAAAAATTCCAAACGTTTCGTTTTTGTTTTTTTTCATTCTTCTTCATTTGATGAGAAAATACCCAAAACAAAACAGCTATGGAATAATAATTAGAATAAATGAATAAATAAATAATAACTAAAGAAAGCAGGCAAAGGGACAAAAGGTATCAATGAAAACAACTACGGCGACGACTTATAGCAACAACAACAAACATCTCAAATTATATAAATATATACCACAACAACAACGCCAAGAGAAGAAAGAAAAACAAATAAATTATCAATTTTAATGGCAACTGGATTGGGATTTCTGTATTTGAAACTGGCTTTCTTGTCTTGAGAAAAAAAAAGAAATGAAAATTTCCCTGGGTGTTGATTTACAAAAAAATAAAACGCGTTTTCAATATCCAATTTGTTTAGGCGCGTAAAAGTTTTGTATTTCAAAACCCCCCACCATCATCAATGAAATGAAAATTGATATTAAAATCAACAACAAACATTGATGCGTCGCGAATAAAGGGGTTTATTAAAAAATTTCACCCTTTTGCGTATGGTGGCAAAAGGGAACCCTTTTTGCCATACCTCACTTCGATAACAGGAGGATGCATAGAAGTGTTTTTTTTTTATTTTAAATTAAACATTTGGAAATTTTACAAATTGAAGGGCGAGGAAAGATTTCAATCGCCAACGCTGTAATGATTTTAATGAAATCCGTTGTGGGCAATTTTCACTTCTCCCGCTCAAACACAAACGAAGACACTTAGTGTAAATATTGCCTACTGACCTGCCATGAGCTTTATATAAAGACCACTGTGTCTAAGGATTCCTTTTGTTGTCTCGTACACATTTTTACATTTGTATCTGTGCTGTGTTGTGAAAGTGTGGAAAATCATCCCTTGGGGATATTTTCGCCCCTAATGATCATTAAAAGTCTAATATTTGTTATTTGGTGCGAAGTGCTTTCCCTTTTTGTTTCTGTGTGCGTGTGTGTTTGTGTACTTTTTTCTAATAAACATTTAATTATGTTTTGTCGAGCGTATCGGAACATGTGTCCTCACTTCTTTTTCGTGTTTTTTTGCTAACTAGTTTGCCGCCTGCAAGATTGTACACAGAATTCAAGTTCAATGATTTGAAAAAAAACAAACAATTTTTTGAGGGCTATGGGAAATTTCCTTCAAATAAGTCAGCAAAAATTTAGAAAAAAAATCTGCCTCCATTAGCACCGTTTCTTGAGGATATTTTTTTCTTTAAAAGAAAGTCTCCTCTGAGAGCCTGAGGATATTTTGATAAAAAAATGATCGTCTAGGGGTTCCCCCAAGGGTATCAGAAAAAAATTATGTACAAAAATCTACTTCAGTGATCTGAGGTAAAAGTCTTCCTCAGTGGTATAAGCAAGTCTTCCACAGTATGCCGAATTATTTTATATCCTATCCTGAGTATTTTTTCTATAGAAACAACTCTTCTTTGAAGTGTTTCTCCAGGTGCTTAAAGAACTTTTTTATAAAAAATTAATTTTTCAGTGAAAGAAAGTCTTTGGGAGCCTGAAAATATTTTTATAGAAAAGTCATCGCCCAAAGGTTCCTCAGGGGCTTCATGAAAAAATATATATAAAAGTCTGCTTGGTGGCCCTGAGGTAAAAGTCTTCCTCAGTGGTACGATGAAGTCTTCCACAGTAGCAAATTCTGAGAATTTTTTTCTCTAGAAACCAATTTTCTTTGAGGTGTCTCTCCGGGAGCTACAAAAACGTTTTCTATAGAAAAAAGTCTGTTTCAGTGGTTTGGAAATATTTTTTTATTAAGGTATGGTACATGTTCCTGTAAAATGTTTTCTATGTAAGTGTTGTTTGAGAACCTGATTAAATTTTTATAGAAAAATCATCGTCCAAGGGTGCTTCAGGAAAAAATCATATAGTTTCCTGAGGATTTTTTTAAAGTAGTTTTAAAAAGTCTTTGTCCAAATGTTTTCCCAGGGGCTATAGGAACATTTTATATAGAAAAAATGTAACTTCGACATTGTACCCTGAGGATTTCTATAGTTTCTATAGAAAAGTATCAGGTTTGTCCAAAGGCGATTCAGGAAAAATTTATATAGAAAAAATTCTGCCACAATCGCATGAGAATTTCTCAGTTGGCACATTTTCCTGAAACGTTTTTTTTCCGTAGAAACATATCTTTGTCATGAGCTTGAGGATATTTTATAGAAAAGTCTTCTTAGAAGTGTTTCAGGAAAAAACTGGTATATGGAAAATAATTATGTCTCAGTGGCCTGAGGGTTTTTTTAACTTCCTCAGTAGGCTCATTTTCCTAAGGATTTTTATATATAGAAAAATAGTCTTATTTGGGAGTCATGGAATAGTCTTCGACATTTGTTTTCCAAAATTAAAAACAAATAGTTTTAAAAAATTAAGAAAGTTTTTTTTCGGTAAAAAATGTTCTAACATATACGAGATTTTTTTTAAACTTTTAAGGGTTTTTTATATAGAACAGGTCTTATTTGGGAGTCTGAGGATGATTTTATGGAGAAGTCTTCGTCAGATAGCTAAGAACTTTTTCCAAATAGAAAAGTAGTTTTAAAAAATTAGGAAGTTTTAAGTAAAAATGTTCTAACTTCCGAGATTTTTTTCCCTAGGGGTCTGAGAAATTTTTTTCTTTTTTCGAAGATTTTTTTCTCTTCGAAGAAGTGCGAAATATTTTTTAGAAAAAAATCTTTTTTAAAAATGTTTTTATAGAAAAGATTTGTAGATTAACAAAGTTTGAAAAAAATTGTCCCAGACAAGTAGGGATTCTTTCAATCATACCATTTTTATATGGGAAAAAAAATTCTCAGAACATAAAAAAAAATTTCGCCTATAGATACAAATTCTGCAGAATATTGAAGGTGGAGTATATATTCAAAATTGTCATTGTATTTGTAACACCTCAAAATTTTTACCGGATACCCCTTAAGTATATATCCATATTTTTTGGGATCAAAATAAAATTCTATGTTGATGTCTGTCCGTCTGTTGAAATAAGGATTGAACTCGCAATATTTAAAATGGAATATTGAAACACATTTTACGATCGTTCGTATTGTAAATTGGATATATATGAGTCCACGTTCTGGTAAAGCACACCCTCTAAAATTTTGTATTTTGAGGATTTTGGGAACCTGTTCCCCTTGGATATAAAATGTTCCAACAAAAATTATCAATATTATAGTAATTATTATAGTAGTAATTTGGTGTTATTTGATATTTTAGGTTCTCGCCATACCAAAAAATATCAATATGCACCAGTTTAGCCCCATATAGCGCAACCTCCCAAATTTCGGTATTTTGGGGTTTTGGGGCAGTTCTTTCAACAGAATTAGCCTTAATTTTGAAAATTTCCCTATTAAAAATGAAAAAAAGCGATGAATACTTTCAATTGGGTTAACTTGATGTTATGCAACTGCTAATTTTGTTACCACTCAATGTGTGAATTTCCTGTTTCTAAATGCCGTGGCCGGAGGATTGAACGTGTATTTTATTGCGTGCGGGTTGGCTGCTAGCTTCTTATTCATATTTTGCAGAATTTTCTCTCTGCTGTCACATTAAAAATTCACTTGCAGAAGGAACATTAGCATTTTATGGTGGATTAGTGGTCAACAAAAGTATAAAAACACGTGTGTTGATAAAAATAGCAAAATATTATAGAAAATACATTTGTTTATGAAAAACGTTGGGCGCCATCTAGGAAATAAGAGTAGGGGTCATTACTAAGGCAATTTGTAATTCAGTTCCAATTTCCGCCATTGGAAGTATTTAAAAAAAAAACTTGTATTTTAAATAAATCTTTTGTAGATATGTTGGGCGCCACTTAATTTCTAAAACTATGATTGTATAAAAGGATTCTCTCTATTTTTTAGAACAAGCATATATGTGAAATTATGCCATTACCTGAAATAGTAACATCTATGTAAATAAAGTCACATAAAGCAACATATATTTCTAAGACATTTTTCCTTTCGAATATCGTTGGGCGCAACTTTACCTTTTATGAAAGGAAAATTTGTTTTTTGGTAAATGTATAAAATTTGTTAAGAGGATTCTTAAAATATAGAGACATTAGGCCCAAAAAATCCTAATTTGCAAAATTGTCCGGCATTCATGTTGTGTAAAAAAATTCAGATGAATATATCTTCAATTGATTTGAGAAGCCGCGAAATATTGGTCCTAGACCCACCTTTAAGTATACCGATCGTCGACTAGCTGAGTCGATCTAGACATGTGTGTCCGTCCGTCCGTCTTTCCATTAAAATTTGTAAACACGATACAGGCTACAGTTATTGACCAATCTTAACGAAATTTGGTATATAGGATGGGTTCTGGCCAATGAAGACCCATTACCACACTAGAGGGCGGAAATATAGCGCTGATCGCTATATATAGCCGTTGGTCAAGGCCAGAGGCTATAATTTTGGGTTCTGATCAGATAATAATTTTGGGATAAAGTGGACCGAAAATTTATTTTTTTTGTGTTTTTTCGAGTCGATATTAGGCCACAATTATAAGACGAACATCACAACACAACCCACGGGGAATGGAATATGGACATGTACCGAATATTAGAACTATTCGGAAAATATGTCAGTGTAAGGAAGAGCTGTTGATCTCTAATCGGGCAAAAGGGTGCAAATATTACGAAATATTGCTTATCCTCGAAATAAAAAACCGCAGAAAGTTAGAGTCCCGTGGTAGTTGTGTAGGGTATCGTATGGTCGGCCCCATCCGACTTTACTGCTCCGCTCACTGGTTTTTCCACACACACCACTATTCTGAACGTCTGGTTGACAGTCAAATAGTCAGGTATTAGCCCACAGTGGGATTTTTATTTATTGTTCAAATTTCAAGCAGTTCACAAGTAGTTGCTATATTATTTCTCCCAACTGTATAACACCATTATAAATTATGTATTCATAAAATAGTTCTTTTTTCTTAGTAGTTATTGTTTTCGCACTAGTCCAGCAAGTTTTTAATGACCAAAAGCAGTGTGCAATTTGCAACTACCACAAAATATACATACATATATATGTATACATAGCAAATTATATGTTACACTATTAACTTATAATCTAGTGTATGCTGTTGTTGTTGTTATCGACAAGTAGCACCACTCTCTTGTGGTTAATACAAAGTTAATGGCATTGTTGTTTCCTGCAACTTTGGTTTTAGTTTTTTATTCCTTTGTTCAAGTTCAGTAATTAATAGTTCAAATGGGGAGCAGAGAACACAACAAAAAGCACAATGCAACGCGGGTGGAACTCGCTCAACAACAACGATAAAAAAACCAACCATACCACCATCAAGCGCAGAATTTACTGGTCAATAAAATCAAATTAAAAGTTAAAAAATTGATTCCTTTTGAAGAGAGGTCAATTAGTTGTATGTCTGTTTTAATCAGTTAGTACTTTGTTTGTTGGTGTTGTTGTTTTTTTTTTGCCATTTGTTTTTGTTGTTGTGTTTTTATTAAACGAGTGTGGAATTGCCACATTTTTCCCACACATGAAACTGAAGTTAATGACTAGAAGGAAAATCATGCAGATTGTTAATTTCATTTGCATATTAAAGTTGAATAATGACTTTATTATTTTATATGGGGAAAAGAGGGAATGAAGGTGATTTATTTGAAAATTAATGGTTAATTGAAAGGTTATATGTAGAAACTAAAACTGACGATATTTGAAAAATAATTGACTTCAACAATTTCATCTTAGAAACTAGCAGCATATAATATTTTTGTATAGGTTCTATATTTAATATATGTATATATAATTTGTAAGATATAGAAAAAATTGAGGGAACTGATGAGGATCAGTGGCGAGATCCGAAACTATAGTCTAACCGCCAACACTACTGATGTAGGAAATATATTTTTTTCCGATAGAATCCTCAAATTCTCGACATCATTGCTTATATAAAATAATGATAGATTTTACAATAAGATCATTATTTTGTTTCATTATTATTCCGACATATATGTAATTCCGTTGGGCGCCGTTTGACAATTAAGAATAAAAGTGTGGGTAAGCTAAAGTAAAATTAACCAAGGAACTTATCATAAGTTCCGTAAAAAATACAGATCGGAACAGATTTTGTATTAGCTTTGCAAAACTGTTGGGCGCCATTGAGTCATTGAGAATGAATGGTTGAGTTAGATTAGAAAATATAAATTATATCTTCAGACTAATAGCATTTAGGAAACAAAAATATTTCCAATCTATTTTTGAAGATCAAAAGTAATAACAAACATACTTTGTCGAAGGAATATATATTTCTTTTCGGTTAATGTTGAACTCAAAACTTAATTTCTGGGCATTCTGATCAGATTATTATGGTAACGTTTCCGCTTTGGCATTTAAATGAACAGAATTTTTGAAACTATTATTACTATTACAAAGCCCTTGTGCCTAACAGTCTATTTAAACATTTATGTACTTCTGCATCTGTTACACAAAACCGTTGGGCGCCATTTGATAATTCAAAAGAAAAGAGTGAGCTAGGCTTAAAATTTAAATTTTACTTATATATTATAATTGACCAATTGACGTTAGCCTTTAAAAATATAAAATTTATTTGTATAACCTATAAGCCTAAAAATATATTTTCTTAGATTGGAGCTCTCTCGTGGCAGGCAGAAAATGAATTTTATTCACAAATTTGTTATTTGAAGTCTCAGACTGTATCATATGCTATAGTCTTTGAAGCGGTTCCAATAATAATAATAATAAAATAAAACATTGGGCGCTATTTAATATTTCTAAGTTAAATATTCTCTAACCCCTTTAAAAACAATTTTTACAAGATTCGAACACTATAAACTTTTGGGATCCTTAAAAATTAAAAGAAGAAGAAGAATCTATGATGTCATAAATATAAAAATCATTGCTTGTCTACTTTTTTACAAGACCTCTGGATAGTCTTGTAAAAAAGTAGATATGCAAGAAAATTGCCTATGAAACCTTATCGGGGCCTCATATCAAAGGAAAATCTCCGGAGATCTAGGCATGCCTTTTGTTACAAAAAACCAGAACTATCAAAGCTCCACTTTTAAAAGAACATTTACACATATTCTATAAATGTTATACACACACTGACGATGGTTTATTGATGGTTTACTGACATTCCACCTGACGATGGATAAGAGTTATGCCTTTAAGGGAACCCCACCCATTCTCGATTTTAATTTTTCAAGATTTTCAATGGGCTGGTAAATCAATACCAATGCTTGTTAAGGTTTGTAACTTTGCACATATATATTTGAAGATTTAAAAGAGAAGAAAAATAATTTACAAAAAATTTTTGTTATTGTTTTGTTGTTGTTTTTTGTAATTAAAGAAAAGTCCTTATTTTTGATGGCGGGCATGATAACTCCTCACTGGAACATCGGAATCCGAAAATTCCAACGGTGTTAGAAAGAGTACATGTCTGGCTCTCGTATGAACTAGGATTATTGACTTCGCTCTAAAATTAACAAAATGGTGGACCTTTGAAAAAATATTTTTGTAAAATCGCCGATTTTTTTTACCAAAAACCAAGTTAAAAAATAAGGAAGTTCTTCACCGATTGGCTTTATCCTAGTTCATACGAAGGCTATACACTCCCAGAGAAACGTTGCAAAATTTGGAACCGATTGGATTATTAGTTTTTGAGTTATCGTGCCCGCCATTCGCAAAAAAATGTTTAGAGAAAAACGCGTTTAAAGTTTGAGAAGCCCTTCAGCCGTCACTTGATGCTGACACAATAAATCGGATATATCATCAAGAGTTCTTGAGATTTTCACTTGAAATTTTGTAGAGACATTCTTTAATCAGTGTGGATTCGAATTATATCAACAAAAATGTTGACCCCGAGAATGGGGGGGTCCCCTTAAGTCCTCAGTGCTATGAAGGCCTACAGGGAAATTCTATTGAAAGAGAATTCTTAAAGTTCTATAAAAACAAAAAACAACTTTTCTATGAATAGAATACCTTTGTAGCTAGCTATGTACTTTATGAACAGAAGATTCTTAGAGATCCAATATTATAAAATCTTTGAGCTAAATGTGTATGTTATTCAGTATATGCAGGTAGATATATTCAGAGAACTTATATGAGAAAAATACCCTTTGAACTCAAATTTTAAATAAATTTGAATAAACAGACCCAAATTGAAAGGAGTATTATATAATTGAACTCAAAAATGGGTTCCAGCATCGGTGAAGGTTTAATTGTTTAAGGCTAACTTTTTCAAAAAAAAAAAAAAAAAGTAAAAGGAGACCCCACAAAATATCATCTTATATAATGCAATCTCTTAGAAGGCCCTCTAAGCGAATTCTTCTGGAAAAAATGGTAATTAACCACATTCAGCGGCATTTGAATACCTTCGATTAATGTACACAAAATAATTCCCTCAGAAATCCTCTTACCGTTGGGCGCCATTTAGAAAACATTTTCTAGTTTTTTTTCAAGGATTTTTAAATGTACAAGAACTATAATCATATATTGTCTTTGGGCGCCATTGTAAAATTTAATGATATATAGATATATAATTTTTCGTAAGAATGTTGAATTATGTGCAGTTGTTTCGAAAAAAAATATGTTGGGCGCCACCTAAAATTACTAGAGTTTTATAGGTGTTTTCTTTGGTCAGAACCGAACATAAATGCACAATATTGTAACGATTGATCTATAGCCACTTTTATTACAAATTCTAATAGTAAGGTGGATGGTGACGCATACATAGATCGATTCGATCGGTGTGTTAAAAAGTGGATCTATGGTCAATATCACTTTGCTTTAGTTTACTTTGCAAACTCTTGGTCTCATAAAACTCTGGCAAAAATGTTGTGTGTGAAAAGAATTTTTGGAACATCTTGGCTTTATTTGTTTATATTTCAGATCAGGATTCTGTTTTAATTTTGGCAAATTTTTGAAAGAGTTGGACTCAAAATATAAAAAATCTGAGTTAAAAATTATTTAGAAGCGATTAAAAGGGATGGAGAGAGGTGGGAGAGATTTTTTCTTATATTAATATTAAAAAAAAATAATAGAAAAAAAATTTGCCAACATACCATACTTACCGGCCAAGGCCTTAAATTCCTCGAGATAATCCAAATTTTTGTGTAACGGCGCCACTTTGGAGCCGTTTTCTTCACTTTTTAGGAAAATTTTGAAAAAATTCTAAAACACAAATGGCACAAAAATTCAAATTTCTTGTTTCGCTACAAATTGTTTCCCCCTCTTGGGAAAATCACTTTCAAGCTTTGTTTAAATTTTCAATTTTTCTTATCAAATTATTCAATATTTTTTTTTTTTTCAAATGTATAAAATGCTCGTTAACGATCGTTACACTCGTCGTTTCGTTACAATTTTGGGAGAATAAACTATAAACAAGGATGAAACCACCACTGCTGATGACGAAGAAACTGATGTTGGTACGAACGACATATGCACAATTATTTCATACGAATGCAGAAACAAACACGAATACACAGCAACAACAACATCGACAATGACAAAAAATAACGATTGATATGATCCTTAATGTGGTTGGAAATGTCAGGACACACACACTGTAACACACGTACGATTACTTCTATTCACTCGTTACGATTTTACAACAAACTAAAGAATGCAGCTGTCTTCGGTGTGTTTGAAGAAAACGATGAGGACGACAACGACGGCCGAGGGAAAAAGGTGAGGAATAACAATGTTGTTGGTTGGATGTCCTTTAGCACAGGGGTGGTTGGTCGGTGACTAGCTTGTTTTGGTTTTTTGTTGTATTTTTTTTTACTTTGGAGTTTTGAAACAAAGGTACACTTGGTGGTATAGCTAGGATTTTTGTGGTAACTTTTTTTTTGTTTTGATTGGGAGAAAATATTTTAGCACAACTTTTTTTATTATTTTTGTTTTAGAATTTTTTTATTTGAAATTATTTTTATTAAACACTTTTTTTAATAATTTCCAAAACGTAAAACAAAATTAAGTTACACGACGAACGAAATTAAGAAGACGATGGCGGCGGCGGATCGACAATGTGCGTGCGTGCGTTTGTCTATAGATTTGTGTGTTTTTGGCATGAATACAATTCAGAAACTGTTGTTGCCCGTGTAAGCCGGCCAGAATGTACACAACATACCTACAAAATATTAGATGTGTGGACGGACGGGCGGAGAAATGGAGAAACGTTGAGACAGAGAAACGAGAAGTTCTATTATGAGTGTTTTTGATTTTGTTGGTGTTGTACGTGAGTTGTAGGGGATGATGAATGTTTGTGGTGGGTTCGTCGTTTACGACAGAATTTGTTTGTAGATATGTACTAGCTAGCCAGAAACACACTCACGTGTAGAACGCCAGCACATTTGTTTTACGTGGTTACATCAGGGATGGGATGTTGTAAAATAGTAGAAAGAAAAACATGATTTTACGGCGAATTGAAGGCAGCAGTTATGGAATTCTGAAAGCGAAATGGTTATATGTTAGGCTATATAACACTTGAAGAATGAAGAACTTGATGATGAATTTCTAAAACGACGTTGGGCGCCAACAAATTTGAGAGGTAACAAAATTTTACTCTATTTATGATGACGTACCCGGAAGTTCGCGTTCGATAGTCCACAATGTGTATCATTTTAAAACTTATGCAAATTATTATCCATCAAGTCATATCATAGGGTTATTTTAGCCCGTTTTCAAATTTTAAAATTACGTTTTGCGCCGATTTTTTTTTAATTTTCCCAGAAGTAGACATGTTTAACCTTATTATGATGGCGTATTTTTCACGGTGTACGTACCCAGTTTTGTTGACCAGAAAGTTCGGATATCGCTACGTGATCACACCCGCTTATTCCAAAGCGATTAGTACAATATGTTTAAAGCTTATGACAGTTTAAAGCTTATGACAATTCCTATCCACTATGTGATATCTTAGTTGGTTTCTGAGATGCTTTCCGTCCGAAAATTTCAAAATTTCTTAAGCTTATGAATGAGTTCATATGCATCTAGTGATATCATGGGGTATCTTAGTCCGTTTTCGAGATTTTTAGATTTTCTTGATTTTTTCTCATAATACCCAGACAGATGATAATGAAGCGATTAGTACAATCTATGTATTATTATAAAGCTTATGGAAATTCTCAATTGATATCATGGGGCTATATTAGCCTGTCCGTCTGATAAATTGGGAGCCAATAAATAATGTAGGATGAAACAACTATAGCCCAGTAAAAAAGAACCCGATATTTTTGAAATTTATTCCAGTGCTAGGAACTTTCAACGTAATTATAATAATGTAATATTTAATGTGGGCGTAACCGGGTTTATGACCCATGAGTTCGGATACGGTTAAGCGGTCATACCCGGTTCAAACAAAGCGAGTAATACATTTTAAATCATCAGGGGGAATCGTCAAGCCCATTTCCGAGACACTGTTTTTGGAACAGTGTTTTTAAAAATTCTCTAGAAAAGTCGAAAAATTATCCATAATAGCCCCAAACAAATCGACATGATAGGTAACTCTTTGCACTGTACATAATGGTGCAATATCTCTTTGGGGTCAAACGATATGAAAACCCGACATACCGATGATGATTGATGACAATGACAATTGTTTCAACTTTAAATCTTTCTTTCCAGGTCCAAAGTCTAGGGAAGTAGACGGCCTTCAGCCAGGACTTAAGACTTTCTCCTATGGGCAGCGCAAAGAAAAGTGTTCCTTAATTAAATAGTTTTGGTCTAAATTTACGGTAAGTAGTCTGTCGGTGAGGACTTTTTTCTCCTCTGAGATACATTCTTAAAGATTCCACTCAAGTTTCATTGTGGTTAGGCTACGGTTCTTAAGGAATGTCTACCAATCCAACGTCATTTCCCACTATTAATCTTCTTGATTCTTGGTTTGTTAGGTTCTACAGCCCAATGTTAAGTAAGGTGATGGGTTAAAATAAGCCGCATATGATTCTGAAGTGTTTATTTATGATACCGATATCTTATTCGTGAAAATATTAGAATCAAGCCATAGCAGATCAATTTAATACATGCTTAGAATATTTTAAATTTGTGCTTTCTCGTTGTATGTGGGCTTCACCATACAACTAGCAGTTGTCCGAATTCTGCTTCCGTTTTATTTAGCTTATTGATTACGTCTGATACTGTACTTCCAGGATAGCAGTAGCTCCAGGTCTTCTATTTTTGACTACATGTTGAATATCTTGTGAGAGAGAAGACATATACGATCCGAATAATCTAAGTCTTCTAGTTGCTGTAAGAGACTCCATTTTATGACTCTTCTCTGAGACAAGGCTTCATTCATTATTTCATCCAGTACAATTGTGTAAAATATGGGTGACAGAAGGTATCCTTGCGTTAATCCCTCGTCGGGTCATACGATTGGCTTATGTTCATCTTGTGAAGCACTGAGAGTTCTGCATCCTCATACATCGATATTAGTATTCTTGATATTCGAAGCAGTTCCTATTTGATATTTGAAGCCAGGATGTTCATCTCTCAGAATGTTTCCTACATGCCTTTGAATTTTTTTCTGTATTATGATTGCAAGAATTTTGTACATGGCGTTGAGAAGGATAATTGTTATTCATTGCTAGCGACACGAACGATTGTATGTTCATGTCGCTATTTTTTGAGTAACTTCACAATTATACCTTTCTTCCATGCTCCCTAGGTGACATGACGATAGGTTGAATTAACTCTGCTATGGTTAAAAGCTTCTTTCCACATTCTCTTGTTATCTTTAATTGCTCTATTATCGCGCAATTTCTTGGACTTGGAGTTCTATTGTACAATTGGTTATTTTCATTAGAGTTTTTTGACGTTACTGATTTCTCGAAATGTTCTCTCGATCTTTGAATTTGCTTATTAATATCAACGATATTTTATTACTTGACTCCTATTATGATACCACAAATCTTCTAAATTATTGCTCAGTGTAGCATTCTCATGTTGTTCCGGAACGAACTAGTTCATTTGCCATATTCCGGTAAAGGAACAAACGGAACTTAGTCCTTACAAGTTCCTTTTTATATTCTCATTCCATTTCCTGATTTCGTTTCTTTGATGTCATATCCTTCGTTCATTGTAGTTAATTTTTCATCCACTAACGAAAAGATGCGGCACTATCCGAATTATGTGAACTGATATACCAAAAGAGATATTCAAATGAACTATATGGAGCGATGGAATTAGTTTCTTTCTATAAAAACGATTCGAGACATATAAATTCGCTTCGCGAATTAGAATTATTGCTAAACCAAATTGATTGGTGTCCCGTATTATTTATTGTTCAGATTGAAAAAAAATACCCAGATTATTTATAGGAAAAGAATGAAAATGATCGTGAAGTATATTGTCCATATTATCTTAGGTTAAAAAGCTGGGCTGTTAATCCGTACTATTACCGAACTGATCCGAACTATTAATCTGTACGAATCCGAACTATTACGCAAAAAGAACGATCGGTTCTAGTTTTTTTCCGTTCATTTTGCGCCAGTCATTAATTTTCTCTTTCGTTCACCTAGGTCCTTATGATCAAAGCGTTCATCTACATCTTTCTGTCCATTGACCGAATTAAGTGAACAATTGAACAAAAAGAAATAATGGAACTACATGAATGACATTTGTTTTGTTGTTAGTTTAGAGTTTGAACTAAACTAGTTCCCAGTTTGAACTAACTCGGTTAAAGCTGGAACTTTTGCCTGATCTAATTGGGAGAGACTTTTCAATGCACGGGTTTCTATGTTTGGTTTGGATACTTAGTAAAAAACTTGAACTTTAGCCAGACCAGGTATAAAACAGGGGCTGGCACTTAGTTCTCGATTTGTCTATGAAGACTCCATGTCTCTTCTTCCAGACGAGAGATTTGTGTAACATGAATACCACAGACATTTCCCATCTCTGACTTACATACACGTTGCCTGCCCGCCTGCATTGGGATGGTTTAGAATTTTCGTCCCCTTTTTTGTTGGTTGCCGTGTAAAAGGGAATGTTGTCGACACAATCGTCCTTTCTTTGCCCTGGTTGTGGGTTGGTTATGAGTAAATAATGCTGAATGTTTCATTTGCTGCTTTATTTTGTTGTTCTCCATTCTCTCTAACTCGCTCTCTTCCAAATCAACATTAATGATAATGATGATTTTTGTTGTATTTTTATGAGGGAGGTTTATGTTGGTTTACCCACCACCTTCAGAGTAAAATTGAGTGATTTTAGAGAAATGAGAAATTGGAAAATGACTACCACAAAGAATAAAACAATGGCTCGGTTGTGTCTGCGAGACATTCTCTGAGTGAGCAGAATTAGATGCGGCGTTGGTGTACTAATCAAACCAAAACGGAAAACAAAGGTTTGAGTGATATTTTGTTGTAATGTTTGGTGTGGCGGTGGGGGTAAAATATACCCACAAATGAAAACAAGGGCCCAGAGAGTTAGAGAAAACATTTCTTATTGAGCGACATTCCATTGTGTTTTTCTCTCTTGCTTTGGCTGCCAACTGTTGTTTTTTGCGTTTTATTTTTGGCTCTCTCCTCCTTCTTTTGATTAAAAGGAATTTTAGGAATTTCAAGAATTTTTATTGAGAGAGCGAAAGACCCAGGACACAATGAAAATATACAAACAAATGGCATTCATACATACACATTCTGGCGCACATACATACAATCATCACACAACGAGGGTAAAAGTCTAGAGAAATTTTTATGAAATGAAATGACGAAATAAAACAGCTGATTGTTGTTTCTTTTAATGTGTTTTGTAATGGCCGATGTTGTTTGGTAGTCGGCGGCGACGTCGTTGTCGTCGGCAGCAGAAGTGTCGGTGGCGCGGTCTAATGATTTTAGTCAAAAAAATAGTCATATCTTGTTGACAGTCTTAATTTCGATAGACCACGAGATAAAATAGCCTCATAGGCAATCTACTAAAATGGGGTATTATGTTTATTTTAGTGTAATTTGAGGTCATGTCTGTCGTCGTATTTTTTGAAGAGGGAATGCAATGTCATCTTAAATTTGAAAAGAGGAAAGTGTGTGCTTTCTTGTGTTTGGAATTGATATTATTTTTAGTAGAGGCCATTAAGGCAATGACACGTTCCCTAAAATAGAGAGGTGAAATAATTAAGTATGCATTTTACTTAGAGACTTAACATAAATGCAGAGGACCACATAATTTATTTTGAAGGTCAAAAATATATTTTTAATTTAAAACATTTTTAATTATCTCAATAGGCTATAGGTTATAAACTAAAAATGTATTGCTTCGGGATTGATGAGGATTAAAAGAATAAGATAGTTTAGCATTTCATTGACCTCCTAACCCTCTATAAGAAAACCTATTGTTCTTCTAAGGGAACGCCTTCTAGTCTTTGAATCGAAGACCTATTATAAGACGATCGGTTGGCCTCCGTTAAGACAACATATAGCCTCCTATAAATAGACTTTCTGGACTTCTATAAAAATAAATTTAGGTCTTCTACAAGTAGATATTCTAGAAATGTATAGGAAGATCTTCTGGTCATCGATACCTTCTCTGGTTTTCTACAAGTAGAGCTTCTCGTCTTTTATAAGAAGACCTTCTCTGGCTATCTATAAGAAGAACTTCTGGTCTTCTCTAGGATGACCTTCTCGTCATCTATTATACATCTTCCAGTATTCTAAAAGAAGACCTTCTGGTATTGTATAAGAAGACCTTCTGGTCTTCTATAAGAAGATGTTCTGGTATTCTATAAGAAGACCTTCTGAACATCCATAAGAAGACCTTTTGGCCTTCCATACGAGAGACCTTATAAAAAGACCTACTGATCTTCTACAAAAAAAAAAAAAAAAAAAAAACTTCTGGTCTTCCATAAGTGGACCTTTTGGTCTATCTTCCTGTCTGTATGAAGTATGTATGAAGAGCTTCAGGTCTTCTATATGAGGACTTTCTGAGCTTCTATAAAATATTGTCTATAAGAATACCTTCTTCTATAAGAAGATCTTCTTGTCTTCTGTAAAAAGACTTTCTGGTCTTCCATAAGAAGATCTCATGGTCTTCCATAAGAAGATCTCATGAAGATTTTAGCAGAATTTCCCCATCGAAGTGCTAGTAATTTGATCTCCGGCGTTTATAGAAGCAGACATATTTCAGTAGAATTTCCTCAATCAATAAAGCCACTTCTTTATTTGAATATTTGAGGTTCTTGGAGGGTTAGAAACATTTTTCCTGAATTATTTTGATATACAGATAACATTTCCTGGAATAGCCCCAAAATAAAGAGGATCCTGTCACATTTTCAGTATTTAAAATTTTTTAAGCCACATTTTCCCTCCGATGTGCCTTGTAATTTAGCATTACAGACCTATAGGAGAACTCTAGCAATTAAAAATATAAATTCGAATAGCTAAGACTCGCGCCATTAACTATAGGGTCTATAGGATAGAAACACTCGAAGGGAATGTCATTATGTACCAAAGCCTATTGATCTTTAACATGCTATTCCAAAACCACATTTGAACTGATTTTTAATTTGGTTTCAGTCTATTTAATAGTAGCCACAAGCGATACTAGTTTTGGGAAACACATGAGATGTTCTTTCTATGTTGGCTTATATATTATATACCCGGGACAGTGGGTCGATAAAAATATTTTTTTATAGACAACTAGCAGACCCAGCAAACGTTGTTTTGCCCTATCAAAATTGCATCAATTTAGCACCCAATCTCTAATAGGGCAAAACGCAAAGAAACTATATAGCGCGCCACCTGTCGGATTAACTTCAAACAACACAGAAACACTCCTCACGGCCCATAGTGCCTGTACATACAATTTGGTCAAAATCGGTGCAGTAGTTTTTGTGTTTAGCGATCACGAACATACACGTAATTTTTATATACATAGAGATCAAGGCTGTCCCGTTCCAGTGTATATAATTGTCTCGGAAATGCGTCCCGACAGATGTTTTACAATATTTTTCTTTCTCGATTAATTCCGAAGAACATATTTTAGGAAATTACAAAAAGTGCTCTTTCAGGTGGTTCCTTCCGCTCTGGAGAGCATATAACACAAACTATTATAAATTTTTAAATTTTACAAGAATTCTACTATTACGTACACAGGCACCAAAAAACCCCTCTTATAAAATCAAATCATATTTCGGTCACACAACATTCCAAAAGTAATATTTGCATTTGTTTCAAGAACACCAACAAAAACTGTAACAATAAACCCAGATTTTCCTCTGACACTGCATCAGCAAGTGAGTGAGAAAACTGTGTGAGATTTCCCGCTGTGTGATAGTTATTCATAACAAATCCTCTACCTAGCACGGGCCTGCTGACTGACTGCTGACTATCCATAAAACAAAGAGTTTATTAACCTTTACATCTGTTAGGTTTGAATTTTGAAAAAAATGAAACTACCCGTTTTTGCCAATTTCCCGTTTGTTGTTGTGCATAGGGGTGTGAGTGTGTGTTACAAAAATTTCAACCTTCAATTTTTTTTGTTTGTTCCTCTTCATTCATAACTGTGAGGTAGAGCAGTGATGAAAATTGTAAAAACAAAAGATTATCCCAGGGAAAATAGTTCAAAATATTTGGAAGAACACGTATTATAATGAAATGCACAAAGTTAAAAAGGAAGAAGACAAAAGGGAGAAAATAATAAAATCGTGGCAAACGTAAAAAAAGAAAATTAAAAGGAAGTCAAGCTGATTTTTACAGTTGCAGGAAAAAAGGAGCATACATTCTCTCCAAACAACTCGAAAAGTTGATAGTTACCATACAAGAAAAGTTCTTCCGGTGAGAAGAGAAGACTAAAAGGTCTTCATTTAGAAAACCAGAAATTCTTCTGATAGAGGATCCGAAGCCCATCTATTAGACGACCAGAAGGGCTACTTGATGGTCTCCTGATAGTCTCAGAAGATATTCTTCTTTCTAAAATTTTTATCGGATTATTTCCACAATCTTCATGTTGAAAGAAAAATATATTTGCAGTCACACACAACTATATAAACATCCTCAATAACCAATTAATAATTTCTAAACGTTTCAAATAGAAGGGCATAAAGAACGGTAATTACAAATAACATGTAGAAGGAGAGAGGGGAGTTTGAATTATGAATTGTTATGTGGCAGCAGAAACACTTAAGCTATTATTGTAAGGATATTTTCAGACTTTCAAAATTGCATCATGGAGAGGCTATCAACCCAGCCTCTCCATAATGATTTCTAATTAGAAGAATTCTAATTCATTAGATTCTCAATTTTGTTGTTGCTCTGGGTTAAAAATAACATCTGGCCAAAGTGAAGAAACTACCACCACCGCCACCATCACTATCAGGAACATTGACATCATCCTCAGCAACGATGTAAGCGACCATAACAACATTATCATCATACAGATCATCTTTGCTATAATTAAATACTAAGGCGAGGATATTAGAAAAAAAGGGCATAGTCCACATATCCAGCCACACACACACACACTCTCTCATACACACATGTATATGTATGTGTACATCAAATTATCCAAATACCACAAAAACGAAAAAAAAGGGAACTACGCATTTATGGCAATTGGAAGAATTTATGAGCCACATCGTCCGGGTGTTGAGTTTCGGCTTTTCATTTCGTACTATATTCTTGGCAGGGACATTTATTTGTTTTTGGCTGCTACTGCTTCTCTGTGTGCGTGTGTTTCTGTTTAATTTTAGAAGTTCCATTTAGGAATTTCATATTTTCTTTTTTTGTTGCATTCTTTATTGCTCGAACATGGACAATTGTTGCGATGGGGAATTACAACAACAAGAAAATTTAGTTCACTTTGTGGTAGGCAATATAGCCGAAGTGATTAGGAGGAGTCTACGTTTTAAGCAGCTGTAACATGTTCTCAAAGGATAACATGTGCATAAATCAGGGACGCAAAGGTAAAGGTGTTTCATGACCTTGCAGAGGTCTACCATAGATAGATGTCATTTGAAAAATATATTTAAAAGTCCTTGATTAATACCTCGATACTCCATTAAAACATTTGCTTAAATAGTCCTTGAATAAGTCCTCAATACTCCTTTGAATGTTTCACTTAGAAAGCCCTTTGCTATTCGTTACAAAAATTTATTTAAAAAGTCCTTTGACAGTCCTTGGAAAGTTGACTTTAATAGTGTATGAATAAGTCCTTTATACTTAGAGTTCTTTAAAAAGTTCTCTCATTGTCGCCCTTAGAAAAATAGATCCTCGATACTAATTTTAAAAATCTACTTAAAAAATCTTTGAATAAGTCCTATATACTCCTATATACTCCCTTGAAAATTTCACATAAAAAATCCTTTTCTAGTCCATAGAAAAATTTACTTAAAAAGTCCTGTCAAAAGATACTTAAAAAGTCCTTTCATACTTCTTATAAACGTTTGCTTAAAATTTCTTTGATAATAAGTCTTATAAAAATCTAATTAAAATGTTTTTTGGCAGCCCTTATAAAAAATTACTTAAAAAGTCCTTCGAGAATAATTCCAGGCTTTGTTGGTCCTTGGAGAAAAACTTTATTAAAAAATCCTTCGATAATAATTCCAGGCCTTGTTGGCCCTTGGAGAAAAACTTCTATTAAAAAATCCTTCGATAATAATTCCAGGCCTTGTTGGTCCTTGGAGAAAAACTTCTATTAAAAAATCCTTCGAGAATAATTCCAGGCCTTGTTGGTCCTTGGAGAAAAACTTCTATTAAAAAATCCTTCGAGGATAATTCCAGGCCTTGTTGGTCCTTGGAGAAAAACTTCTATTAACAAATCCTTCGAGAATAATTCCAGGCCTTGTTGGTCCTTGGAGAAAAACTTCTATTAAAAAATCCTTCGAGAATAATTCCAGGCCTTGTTGGTCCTTGGAGAAAAATTCAATTTAAAAATTTACGGCTTGTTGGTCCTTCGAGAAAAATTCTATTTAAAAAATCCACGCCTTGTTGGTCCTTGGAGAAAAACTTCTATTAAAAAATCCACGCCTTAATTGGTACTTCGAGAAAACTTCTATTAAAAAATCCATGCCTTATTGGTCCTTCGAGAAAAATTCTATTTAAAAAAATCCACGCCTTTTAGGTCCTTGGAGAAAAATTCTATTGATAAAATCCACGCCTTGTTTGTCCTTGGAGAAAATTTCTCTTTAAAAAATCCACGCCTTGTTGGTCCTTGGAGAAAATTTCTCTTTAAAAAATCCACG
Source organism: Musca vetustissima (assembly GCF_032173495.1). NCBI lineage: Eukaryota > Metazoa > Arthropoda > Insecta > Diptera > Muscidae > Musca > Musca vetustissima. The sequence goes on from NW_026879862.1 coordinate 154,391, forward strand.
CCATGTTGGTCCTTGGAGAAAATTTCTCTTTAAAAAATCCACGCCTTTTTGGTCCTTGGAGAAAAATTCTATTTAAAAAATCCACGCCTTGTTGGTCCTTCAAGAAAAAATCTATTTAAAAAATCCACGCCTTGTTGGTCCTTTGAGAAAAATTATATTTAAAAAATCCACGTCTGTTTGGTCCTTGGAGAAAAATTCTATTTAAAAAATCCACGCCTTGTTGGTCCTTCAAGAAAAAATCTATTTAAAAAATCCACGCCTTGTTGGTCCTTTGAGAAAAATTATATTTAAAAAATCCACGTCTGTTTGGTCCTTGGAGAAAAATTCTATTTAAAAAATCCACGCCTTGTTGGTCCTTCAAGAAAAAATCTATTTAAAAAATCCACGCCTTGTTGGTCCTTTGAGAAAAATTATATTTAAAAAATCCACGTCTTTTTGGTCCTTCGAGAAAAAATCTATTTAAAAAATCCACGCCTTGGTTGGTCCTTGAAGAAAACTTCTATTTAAAAAAATCCACGCCTTGTTGGTCCTTGGAGAAAACTTCTATTTAAAAAAATCCACGCCTTTTTTGTCCTTGGAGAAAACTTCTATTTAAAAAATCCACGCCTTGTTGCTCCTTGAAGAAAAATTTTCTTTAAAAAATCCACGTCTTGTTGGTCCTTCGAGAAAAATTCGATTTAAAAATCCACGCCATTTTGGTCCTTCGAGAAAAATTATATTTAAAAAATCCACACCTTAATAGTGATTGTTTTTTCAATTTTTTCCTACAAAGCGGAAAGTTTTTTGTTTTGTCTGTAAACTATCTCATGCCTTTGTTTTATTTCATCTTATCCGAACTAATCAACATCGACATACATATTTTTTTCGGAAAGTGAAAACAATGATTGCACTTTGATGATGTTGTGATGATGGCTTTGAAACTGTTCGAAAAAAAAAACAACTGAACTACATCCATTTCCATCCAATCCACCCTATTTGCTTTGTTGATTTAGCACATTAATAGAAACTGACAATAGTTTTTCGTTGTTCTTGTTGTTGTGAAATTCATTCGCACACATACCAGCAGATACACGTACACACACACCACCCATTCAAATACACAAGGATATGTTTTTCAGTTCAAGGATACAAAACGAATACAGGTACGTGGAATTGCCAATGGTGCTGCAGATTCCATTGTAACTTGCTTCGGTGTTCGGTGAGTAAGAAGTTCAATATCACATTCATTCGTTTTGTTAGACAGATAGACTGTCAGTCAGCTAGAGAGCGAGTGTTTATAGCTTGTTGTTCATTCATTACATTTTTGTGTAATTTTGTTTTTGGTTTTCTGTATTTCATTTCGTTCTTGACTCCTTTTGTTCTCGAACATTGTGCCGTTGTCTCATAGAGAACGAACTACATCATTGTAATTCACCGTCACGATATGAGTGATGCCGTGTAGAAGTTAGAAATTATTTCAGGCAGCAACCTTTAATGTAGTTTATATTGGGTGTGTGAGCGTAAAACTACACTCAAGTAAATTTGACTAAGGTAAGAACTTGAAAAAATATTCTTTAAAAACTTCACGCCTCATCTAGGCCTTGAAAAAAATATTCTTAAAAAAATCCACACCTCATATAGGCCTTGAACAACTATTTTGTAAAAATCCACGCCTCATATAGGCCTTGAAAAACTATTTTGTAAAAATCCACGCCTCATATAGGCCTTGAAAAACTATTTTGTAAAAATCCACGCCTCATATAGGCCTTGAAAAACTGTTTTGTAAAAATCCACGCCTCATATAGGCCTTGAAAAACTATTTTGTAAAAATCCACGCCTCATATAGGCCTTGAAAAACTATTTTGTAAAAATCCACGCCTCATATAGGCCTTGAAAAACTATTTTGTAAAAATCCACGCCTCATATAGGCCTTGAAAAACGATACTTTAAAAACTCCACGCTTCATCTAGGCCTTGAAAAACTATTCTTTAAAAACTCCACGCCTCATCTAGGCCTGGAAAAACAATTCTGTAAAAATCCACGCCTCATATAGGCCTTGAAAAAATATTCTTTAAAAACTTCACGCCTCTTCTAGGCCTTGAAAAAATATTCTTTAAAAACTTCACGCCTCTTCTAGGCCTTGAAAAACTATTCTTTAAAAACTCCATGCCTCATCTAGGCCTTGAAAAAATCCACGCCTCTATAAGGGTTTGAAAAACTATTCTTTAAAAAACCCACGCCCCTATAAGGACTTGAAAAAATGTTCTTTAAAAAATCCACACCTCTATAAGGGCTTGAAAAAATATTCTTTAAAAAATCTATCTTCTGAGGGTCCTTTGTCCCTTTTCAACCCTTCCACACTGTACCAAATTATTTTGGAATTCTTATATTTCATTTCATTCCATTTCATTATTATGATTATTATTTTTACGGAATTCCAGTTTTTGGCTCCTGTGAATATTTCCTTGCCGAGTGGAAAATATATTGTTGCTTTGCCACGATGAAGCGCAGGCCAGGAGCTAAAAAGGCAGACAATTCACTGTACATATAAATATTTTTTTTTATCAAAATAATAAATTCCTGAAATTCCAAAAGGGTAAATTTCAATTAAGCAAATTATGAATGTGTTGCCGCTCCCGCGCCACCACCATCCCTTTTTTGTGTCCCACTATGACCAGCCACATCGCGCACCATTGTTCATCATCAGACATTTTATTAATATAGTCTCGAAATTGATGAAATGAATGAATAGATGGATGGATATCCATCCACGAGATGAATGGGCTGCGAATAAAATGAAAAAAAAAAAAATTATTTTTCCAAAAAAATATTTTCCCAAGCAATTTATGATGATGAACAATCATTTTTTTAGGAAGGGTGTAAGGGCGAAGAAAAAGAGTTGTGGATGAGCTTGAGTGGGAAGGGGGAGTTTATGACAAAATATTTTCCATTTAATATATTTCAATTAATCAGTTGAAAACTGTTCAGAAAATTGGCAAGTAGTGAACACTTGCTGTCAAATCCTTAAGGATGGAGGCTGTCAGCAGTGGTTGTTGGGAGTGGAAAAATATATTCAGCTTTGTGACAAGCATGCAACGCTTTCCGTTACCACCAATTTAATTATTCAAACATCAAAGAAAGAATTTCTAAGAATTTGAAATTGTCAAAAGCCAAATAAATATTTTGAAATTATCTCAAGGATAATGACAACGCTTCCCCTTCGTTTTACTACGAAAAAAATCTTCTTTTATGTGGTTGGTTGGGTCCTCTAGAAAAAAAAAAGCATATTCATTCAGAATCTGCTTCCAAAATTGAATTTCACTATACATACCAAACAAATCACATATATTCCTAAATTCCACAAAAACCAAGTCTAAGTTCCAAGACTTACAGTCGCAAGGTATCAACACTTACCTGGAAATAAAAAAGATATTATTTATTAAAATTTTTGTTAAAAATAGAAAATTAAATTAAAAAATATTGCTTCAAAGAAAATAATAAACATGGATTTTTGAATAAAAAAATTCAAGAACCGCAATAGCCGTGGTCAAGTCCACTATAGGCATGGATTAAAAAAAAATCAAGCCCACAACAGGCATGGACTTGAAAATGCGTGGATTTTTAAAATTATTTTTTTCAAGGACCAAAATAGGCGTGGATTTTTTAAAGAATATTTTTTTCAAGGCCTAGATGAGGCGTGGATTTTTTAAAGAATATTTTTTCAAGGCCTAGATGAGGCGTGGATTTTTTAAAGAATATTTTTTCAAGGCCTAGATGAGGCGTGGATTTTTTAAAGAATATTTTTTCAAGGCCTAGATGAGGCGTGGATTTTTTAAAGAATATTTTTTCAAGGCCTAGATGAGGCGTGGATTTTTTAAAGAATATTTTTTCAAGGCCTAGATGAGGCGTGGATTTGTTTAAGAATATTTTTTCAAGGCCTAGATGAGGCGTGGATTTGTTTAAGAATATTTTTTCAAGGCCTAGATGAGCCGTGGATTTTTTATCAAGGCCTAGATGAGCCGTGGATTTTTAAAGAAAAAATTTTCAAGCCCAAGATTAAGATTAAAGAAAAAACTTTCAGGGCCTAGATGAGGCGTGGATTTTTAAAGAAAAAATTTTCAAGCCCAAGATTAAGATTAAAGAAAAAACTTTCAGGGCCTAGATGAGGCGTGGATTTTTAAAGAAAAAATTTTCAAGCCCAAGATTGAGATTAAAGAAAAAACTTTCAGGGCCTAGATGAGGCGTGGAGTTGTTTAAGAATATTTTTTCACGGCCTAGATGAGGTGTGCATTTGTTTAAGAATATTTTTTCAATGCCTAGATGAGGTGTGGATTTTGTAAAGAATATTTTTTCACGGCCTAGATGAGGTGTGCATTTGTTTAAGAATATTTTTTCAATGCCTAGATGAGGTGTGGATTTTGTAAAGAATATTTTTTACGACCTAGATGATGCCTGGATTTTGTAAAGAATATTTTTTTGGACCTAGATGATGACTCCAAAGGGCATGAATTTTACAAAAAATTTACTTGATATGCCTGGATAATAATAACAAATTGGTCATTTATAATTAATTATACGGATTTTGCAGCTGACAAAGAGATGATATTTGATTTTGCCCAAGGAACAAGACAAAAAAATTGTAAGCCGATTAACAACTCGATATAATGGTGGCCCAGGGTGCTTGCAATATCCCTTAGCTTAGATTATTCGCCAAATCAGCCGGGGGTGTTGGAAGCGTACACCAGGGAACTAATGATGGTTTTTAGCCACTTGAATTGCATACACACGTACCCGTATGTTTAACATTTACACCCCATTAAAGTTAGGGGTGGTCGGTCCTTTGGCCACTCCACTCCACTTGCAGGGTCGCGTTAAGCGTGTGTTTTATATTCGAATACGGGTGGTGGTAGGCTGAGGCTAGTTGGTTATGTCCTTGTTATAAAATATTTAAAATAATTTATGCACACATGTTTAATAAATAAGCATGTGTATGTGTGTGTATTGACCAAGAAATAACGTAACCATTTGAACCAATGGCCAACCAACCACCAAATGCCAATTTGTTGTTGTACATCAGCAGCAGGACCTGACTGCCTGGTTATCGTAATAAACTCGATTATAAATATTTCAAAATAAACAATTCATTTTTTTTCGTTACAATTGTGGCTGTGGCCGTTCGGTGGTCGTTACACGAACATATGAACGCCGAACATTCTTTCCCGAAACCACCAAAATACATTCACTTGTTTTGTTGTTGATTATTTTCGTTCGTTATTGTTTTGGGTTGATTTGCATTTAAAATAAGTTAATAAACATTTATTTCCCGGGTTTTTATTTGTTGTTGTTGCTTCTGTTGTGTATTTGTGGTCAATTTATTGAATAATTAAAAATATGGTAGGAGAACCCAAAACAACAGGAGTGAGGGAAAATAATTTAGAATAAGTTGTAAACCTCATGTAACCATAGAGTAGTGGCAGGGATGGACGGCCAACAATCTGTAGAATAGTTGCAAAGTGGAATTTATATATTTGGTACTATTACTTAGAGGACATGTATATATGAGAAATTGTGATAAGAATAGGCAGAAACAGAAAAACATTTCTATAATTAAGACTTGAAAAAATATTCTTTAAAAAATCCACGCCTCATGTAGGCTCTGAAAAAATATTCTTTAAAAAATCCACGCCTCATGTAGGCTCTGAAAAAATATTCTTTAAAAAATCCACGCCTCATGTAGGCTCTGAAAAAATATTCTTTAAAAAATCCACGCATCATGTAGGATCTGAAAAAATATTCATTAAAAAATCCACGCCTCATGTAGGCTCTGAAAAAATATTCTTTAAAAAATCCACGCCTCATGTAGGCTCTGAAAAAATATTCTTTAAAAAATCCACGCCTCATGTAGGCTCTGAAAAAATATTCTTTAAAAAATCCACGCCTCATGTAGGCTCTGAAAAAATATTCTTTAAAAAATCCACGCCTCATGTAGGCTCTGAAAAAATATTCTTTAAAAAATCCACGCCTCATGTAGGCTCTGAAAAAATATTCTTTAAAAAATCCACGCCTCATGTAGGCTCTGAAAAAATATTCTTTAAAAAATCCACGCCTCAGGTGGCTGGCCCTCTGATAAAATATTCTTTAAAAAATCCACGCCTTAATGGCTGGCCCTCTGAAAAAATATTCTTTAAAAAATCCACGCCTCATGTAGGCTCTGAAAAAATATTCTTTAAAAAATCCACGCCTCATGTAGGCTCTGAAAAAATATTCTTTAAAAAATCCACGCCTCATGTAGGCTCTGAAAAAATATTCTTTAAAAAATCCACGCCTCATGTAGGCTCTGAAAAAATATTCTTTAAAAAATCCACGCCTCATGTAGGCTCTGAAAAAATATTCTTTAAAAAATCCACGCCTCATGTAGGCTCTGAAAAAATATTCTTTAAAAAATCCACGCCTCATGTAGGCTCTGAAAAAATATTCTTTAAAAAATCCACGCCTCATGTAGGCTCTGAAAAAATATTCTTTAAAAAATCCACGCCTCATGTAGGACTCTGAAAAAATATTCTTTAAAAAATCCACGCCTCTTGAAGGACTTGAAAAAATATTCTTTAAAAAATCCACGCCTCATGAAGCTTGAAAAAATATTCTTTAAAAAATCCACGCCTCTTGAAGGACTTGAAAAAATATTCTTTAAAAAATCCACGCCTCTTGAAGGACTTGAAAAAATATTCTTTAAAAAATCCACGCCTCTTGAAGGACTTGAAAAAATATTCTTTAAAAAATCCACGCCTCTTGAAGGACTTGAAAAAATATTCTTTAAAAAATCCACGCCTCTTGAAGGACTTGAAAAAATATTCTTTAAAAAATCCACGCCTCTTGAAGGACTTGAAAAAATATTCTTTAAAAAATCCACGCCTCTTGAAGGACTTGAAAAAATATTCTTTAAAAAATCCACGCCTCTTGAAGGACTTGAAAAAATATTCTTTAAAAAATCCACGCCTCTTGAAGGACTTGAAAAAATATTCTTTAAAAAATCCACGCCTCTTGAAGGACTTGAAAAAATATTCTTTAAAAAATCCACGCCTCTTGAAGGACTTGAAAAAATATTCTTTAAAAAAACGCCTCTCTTGAAGGACTTGAAAAAATATTCTTTAAAAAATCCACGCCTCTTGAAGGACTTGAAAAAATATTCTTTAAAAAATCCACGCCTCTTGAAGGACTTGAAAAAATATTCTTTAAAAAATCCACGCCTCTTGAAGGACTTGAAAAAATATTCTTTAAAAAATCCACGCCTCTTGAAGGACTTGAAAAAATATTCTTTAAAAAATCCACGCCTCTTGAAGGACTTGAAAAAATATTCTTTAAAAAATCCACGCCTCTTGAAGGACTTGAAAAAATATTCTTTAAAAAATCCACGCCTCTTGAAGGACTTGAAAAAATATTCTTTAAAAAATCCACGCCTCTTGAAGGACTTGAAAAAATATTCTTTAAAAAATCCACGCCTCATCTAGGCCTTGAAAAAATATTCTTTAAAAAATCCACGCATCATCTAGGCCTTGAAAAAATATTCTTTAAAAAATCCACGCCTCTTGAAGGACTTGAAAAAATATTCTTTAAAAAATCCACGCCTCATCTAGGCCTTGAAAAAATATTCTTTAAAAAATCCACGCCTCTTGAAGGACTTGAAAAAATATTCTTTAAAAAATCCACGCCTCTTGAAGGACTTGAAAAAATATTCTTTAAAAAATCCACGCCTCTTGAAGGACTTGAAAAAATATTCTTTAAAAAATCCACGCCTCTTGAAGGACTTGAAAAAATATTCTTTAAAAAATCCACGCCTCTTGAAGGACTTGAAAAAATATTCTTTAAAAAATCCACGCCTCTTGAAGGACTTGAAAAAATATTCTTTAAAAAATCCACGCCTCTTGAAGGACTTGAAAAAATATTCTTTAAAAAATCCACGCCTCTTGAAGGCCTTGAAAAAATATTCTTTAAAAAATCCACGCCTTCTTAAGGCCTTGAAAAAATATTCTTTAAAAAATCCACGCCTCTTTATGGCCTTGAAAATATTCTTTACAAAATCCACGCCTCTTTCGAAATGCCCCATATGTATATATGGTAATTGATTTATTTACAAAAAATATTGTTACATAATAAATGAATTAAATGACCGCCACCACTAACAAATATTCAAAAGCAAAACATAAAGCCAAAGCTATTACAATAAATAGTGAATTAAAGGCGAAGGGACAAACCAGAACGGAAAACGCAAACCCAGTGAAAGCACCTGTTTTTCATCAAAACACTTCACATAGAGGCGAATAATTTGCGTAGTTAGTCGGAACGAAAAAAAAATTGGGGGTTGGACAAAACAAATTTTATATAATTTTCATAAAGAACCTCGTCGGCAGGGTGGGAAATTTTGGAATTTTTTCGTTATCAAAAAACAAGGCGGTTTTGTACGTACCTACCTCAAATGAGAATTTGTTACGTACTTTTGTCATGAAATGCTGAGCGTACAAACACACACACAGATACCGCTGCACCCACAATGTGAGCTAATACATTACATAGTCGAATATTTTGTTTTCCTGGCTGTTATGCAGGACTAAGTTAGTGAATGACACACACACACAATGTGTCGTACCTCCTTGCCAGCCACCACAAGTTTATGCTGACATTTACTTTATGTCAAAGTAAACTATTTCAATGGGTGGAAATGGGGAAAACTTTTGTGGAAATTTTTTAAAATGGTATTTTGAAAATGTGTCTATAAGGATTTTAGCCCCCTTCTAACTCTCCCTCTCTCTCTAGAAATGTTAAAAGTTGTGGTAGTTCCGTTAAGTTTTTGTCCTCCAAAATTTGTGGAATTTTTCGAGCAGAGAAGGAAATATTTTCTTTGAAAAGTGTGGAGAAACGAAAAAAAACCGAAAACAAAATGCATTGCATTTTAGAAACCTTGTTTTAAATAGTCCCCCATCCCCACTTTCAGTGAGAATGCGTTGCAATTCCAGGGTGCAGTTGAATATTTATTTCCCTTCAATTTTATTACTTTTTCAAAACTTGTAAACTATTGGAAAATAGTTCTGAGTGTTTGGACCCTTTCAAAAAATAAAACTACTTTCACCTTTTTTCAATTCCAGCTCTTTCCCATCCTTTTCTCCGTTTTTGTATCCTTGCCATCGCCCATTCGAGTGCAGTTTATGTGCTTCATTGAATTTCTAAAATTGTTTAGGTGGACCGGTGGCCAACGGTGACTGAGTCATAGTCTCCCGACCAAAGGAAGCTGTATTGACTGCAAATAGATGATGCATGTAGCAGCAGCAGCGGTTGTGAAAAAGTTGCACAACATCTTTCTAAAACAACGTACAAAGGAGTACCACAGAGGTAGAACTTTTCCACACAAATACAATTCTCAAGCAGTCTGTGAAAGAAGAACACAAGTCGTCGTCGTCTTCTTCAACATAAACTTCAATTCAAGAACCCAATGGGCCTCTCTGTGTGTGTGCGAATCTTCAGTTAGAGTTTATACAACCATGGAGAGGGACCATCCATCTAAGAAAAGTAATAAAACAGGTTTCCAAAGTTTACTGAATGGAAGAGCAGGGCATACACACTGAAGCCATTTATGTGAAGTTAGTGAGTGGGTAGCAGCAAGATAAAAAAGTGATGCTGCTCTCGATTGAGCTTTAGGAGCAGGAGGAGTAGAAGACAGGTAAAATTAGTTGCAGATGTTATGTGAACAAAAGAACAGTAGGACAATAACCGGAAAATTGGTGTGGATCCTTGATAGGCATCAATTAAACTAGAAAAATATATATGACTTCCTAATCACAGCTGTAGTTGTTGTTGTATTTTTTGTTATACAAAACAACAACATACATCAAATTTGAAAAATGCACGGACACTGGGAAAATCTGAAAAGGTATACCTTAAAAGTATTTTTTTGTATATGAAATACTGAAAAGGATTCCTCCTCATTTGAATGTAACTATATACTTCAATTTGGTATAACCCCAAATTCAGATATTTTGGGGAGTTTATGCATGGCTTTAAAACAAATTGGCGTAAATTTTATATTTTGGATTTTTAGTGTGTAGTATTAGTATCCCTACCAAAAAATGACCCAATTAGTACAAGGTTCGGGGTAGCCAACATTTTGGTGTATTTTTGGAATTGAAAAGTCTCTAATTTGATACTTTGGGTTGTCATTGGGTGTCAAATCATCTTACCAAATATTATCCGTGCGAGTGTATTACATGAATAGTGTTCGGAAAGTGGTGGCTATGTCCGCATTTCTGCATTTTATGAATGCAATCCATAAAACATTAAATACAGAGAGATTGAAACACAACATGGGAACGTGTTTGGTTATGATCGGGTTTTTATGGCACAGAAACTCTTTATCGTTTTAATTTTTTCTATTTTGATTTTATAATTTCTTCTTCTTTGTTATGTCTTGTTTCGCTTGTTTTTATTTATTTACATGTTAATGCTCTGCGCCATCAGAACAAACATATACAATGTTAAACATTCGTTTGGGCTTATTATTCGTTTCAACACTTGCTTGATATATTGTATTTACCATTTATATCGAAATAATTTGGAAAATACATATGAGAATTTTGTAACCACAATACTGACCTCTGCAGTCTCTAAAATAAAGAATGCAAAACAAACCACACAATGGTTATTGAGTGGAGTGACAACTAAGGGGAGAGGAGGAGGACGATACCAAAACAAAGCACTGCCAAACAATGAGTGGTGGTGATGTTTTTTTTTCTTGGGAGGAATACATTTGTTTTTGTCTAAGAGAGACAGAGTAAGAGAGAGAAAGGAAGATATGAGCATAGATCAAAGTAAGAAAATAATTTTGATGTTAGTGAAAAGTTTAAATTTTTTGGAAAAAATATAGTGGCTTTCTCATGATTATAAGAATTTTTAATTTTATTCTAAGCGAAGTAGATCTATAATATGGATAAAAATAAACTATGAGTCGAATTGTGTAAATATTCATTAAACATTTTTTTCTGTGTATATAACGGTACTTGCAATGTTCGATATTTTAGGGAATTTTTCAACCGAATAATCTCTAATTTGATATTTTCATTTGTCCAAAAATTATAAATATCAGCTACTTTATAAGTATTTTAAAGATTTTAGGAGGCATTTTTAATGTACACCTCATTGTGTCTTGATTTGAATAAAATTCAATTTATTCATGATATAAACATCTCCGGCAGACTGTCTGTTGAAAGCACGATAGAGTTCGCAATATTTAAAAAAATAGGATTAAAATTCGAACCTTACAATATGACGATATTGGAATATTAACCGTAATTTTTAACTTTAGTCTTCGTGATAAAAAATCTCCTGGCAGAACATTTTTTAAAATCCGGCCCTATCTTCCATATTTTTAAAATTTAGACTGACTGAGTATATAACTGATGTACTAATTTTTGTACAACTTCGTAGCTTTGAGTGAACCGACAGATTTAGAATCTTGAAATTTGAAGTTATAATCACTGTTGGGGTGTAGGATTGTGCCATGTAGAAAGTTTTGGAAATTCGAACTAATGTGCACTAAATGGTACCAAATGGTGGTTAGGATCACAGGTGGGGTGTTGGATAGGGGTATGTATAAAGTTTTGGAAATGTCTACTAATGTGTACTAAATGACACTAAATTTGGTACAATTTGGATTAAGAGTGAAACGATAGGTCTGGAATCCTGAAATTAGTAATGGAAATTTGTTTTTATATTTTTTAAGTGGTACTAAATGTGATACAAATTGTATTAAGGAGAATTTTGAAATTTGGAATTAAGATTGTGGTATGTGGGAAGTGTTGGAAATTCGTACTTATGATTGTTAAAATAGGTAGTTATGGAAATTCATATTAATGTGTACTAACTGGTACTTAATTTGGATTTAGGTGAAGCAATGATTGATTGTTTTTTCAAAATAAGTATTACAAGAGTACAAAGGTCAGAATTGGTGTGAAGGGTTGAGATATAGAGGTAGTTTTGAAAATAAGAGAACATAGGTACTAAATGATTCTAAATTTTAATAATGGTCGGTATTGGGTTTTAAATACTTCCCACATTCGCTAACGAAGTAGCGGGTATATGCTAGTTATTCTATAATATCGTGACCCATTTCTTACTTTTTTTATAGAATACAAAAACAAGTCATTACAGAAAATGTTCATTATAGGTTGGCTAACGGTTTCTCCCGATTATAACACAACACCACCATCAAGAGGAAAATGGCAGACATTGTTTCTAGACATCGATAGATGGCAGCCCCATCACCTAAGACAGGCTGGAGCAGACCAATCATCCATTGGATCCAAACATCCCCACGAATTGGATCCAAACTTTCCCACGAAGGAAAAAAGCTATGAGGAAGGTACCAAAAGCAATGTCCCGATAGGCTCCATTTCTCTACTCTACCCACAAATTTATATAATTTTATTTGGGAATAAAAGTAATTGCGTCACCGCGTCACTTGACATTCTGTAGAGCTCTACAAAGTAAAATAGCGTAAAAACAGTATACGTGTATATGGCATAGGCTGAGGGCAACATCATAGCCGATATTTTGTTAAAACGATATCGTTTTAAACGATATTGACTGTATTAAAATTATCTGCCGAGAGTCAGGAATTATATCTGTGGAAAGTAAATGAGTGGTAGTTGTTAGGGTAGGTCGGCCCGAATATACTGTTTTGCTTCTGGTTTTGTTTGGTAATTGTTTATAATATACCCCCTCTCTGTACCAATTTTCATAATTTGATCGCTCATTATAACATTATACCCCATTGTGGTTGTACCCTAATTTTTTTAATTGAATATTTAACAGGAAAAACATAATGACATCATACATATTATGTTCCCCCAAAAAGCTGTTTTGTTGTTATTATTGTTGTAATAAACCAATTATTATTGAAAATATAAATATGTCTCAGCTAGTGAAGACAATCGTTCGTTTGTTTTGACGAAAGCAAAAAAAACCTCAAAAAGCAGACATAAAATTATTAACAAAAGCCCTCAATTCACCAAACACTCGAATGTGAGTTGAGTGGAGAGCTCTGCCACTCGATGTAACATAATCATGATGGACGGAGGGATGCACAAAGGCAACAAACAGCAACAACGACTCAATTTTATGACGACAGCGATCTGAAGAGTGAGCGATGGTGATGACGACGGCGATGATGAATTTTGATTGCATCAATGAAACAGCAACAACAAAAACATAAATAATGTCAGACATCAGACTACAAAAACAAAAAATTGCAACAACAACACAAATAATTTGTAATTGTTCATATGTGCAACATTATGAATTTGTATGATGGGTAGATAAGAAGAGAGGGGGAAAGGGGATGAATGCATGCAGGCAGGCAAGCGCACATTTTCGAATTCACCAAACATTTATTTAAACTTTATGTTGGCGTAACTTTTGTGTTTCATTTATTTCAGAGTTTTTTTGTTACTATATTTTTTGCATGCCTATATGTTGGATATGCAATGTTTATATTTTTGTTGTTGGTATTTTTGCTATACTTTAGATTATGTAAAAAAATAAAACCAAAACACATTACCGACTTTTTATATGAACATCATTTTCTAAGCTGCCTACAGTTGTGACAAATTAAATAGCAATAACTTAGGATATGACTATCAGTTATAAAATAGTAATTTTAAAAATTACCCTGTGCTATTTAATTTTCCACAACTATTGAATTGTATTTTTTTGTTATTAAAATTGATCGTCTACTAATATTCCATGAAAAAAATTAGAAGTCGAAGCGGAAAGCCGACAGAAACTGTTGCTTCACATTTAATGTGCACATTAAGTGTGGGCATTAGTAACAAATTATGATTGCAACGTTTCGTACCTCATATATTTTGTTAAGTGGCAGACGGACGAATGGATGGATTGACTGACTGACTCCATGGCATGTTACATTACATTGTGGTGATGTTAAACACCTCCAATGTGTAGGTTGAAGTAATGTGAAGCCTTATTCTCTCTCACTCCATACAAGCTACAAATTATTTCTACACGATTTGTAATTTCAAATTCGATTGCGAAATTCATTCATAAATCGATAGATAGGTGGATTTATTTGTTTTGTTATTGCTTGCGTTTTTAATTCTTTCGCAAGCGTAGATTATTATGGAATTAGCTCAAGATATGCAAAAAATACAAAAAGAAAAAACGGGTTAAGAAGTGACAGAGAGGCCCTACTATATGATACCTACCCTACTATATGATATACCTTATAAGAGTCTCAATGTAACACATAATAAACGTGAGCCGTTGGTACACTATTTACAAGAAATCGGACGGAAATTGGTGTGAGGATAGCTTTATCTAAATCGGAACCGATTTTAACAAAACTCAACCTTAATTATGTAGCACGACCCTATTTTAGTGTCAAATGAACAGATGGGGTATCCTTTTTGTCCGGATCCGTTAACAGTCCCACGACAGAGAGGTCTGCGATCTCAAACGATTTGAGTCTTACTCGAACAACGTCTGACACCTCAATCCATTGTGTTTGGAGATAGTCAGGGATGGTCCGTATGACGAATTTTTAGGTTTTCGACCGTCAAAAAGGTGTAAACGTCGAAAACGTCATATACCTGTATAAAATGTAATAAATGTAGTAAACGTCGTTTATTTCAATATTATCAGCATATAAAGTTATTTTCAAGAATATATATTATTTTTACATATATCTGACTATTCCTTGCTAGAACTGATAAAAATTTCTAAATTTTTTTGAGAAGAAAATTTTAAATTTTTTTATGGATTTGAGTAAAGCATGCGTAATTTCCAAATTGATTAAAGGAAATAGCTATTTTGTCAAAAACCTAATGGATTTGGGTAGGTTTTCGACGTTTCTGACGTATGTATTATACGTCGGAAATGTATGTCATTTACGTTACTGTTTCTGACAGACCATCTCTGGAGATAGTAGAATAACATTCATTTGGTAGCGAAAGAAATAATCAATCGCGAACAGTCAGCGAGTTTTGGCGGAGAGTTGATAAGTCTCTTATAATTCAAAATACCTTTGAAAAATCAGGGCATTCAAATCGTGAGAACTTCCTATGACCAGGACCTTCACAATACCTAAAATGAAGCGGGACCTTTATATAAGAACATAAAATATCAAATAATAATCTCCCCGGTTAAAATGACTTAATGACCATTGAGCCTGTAACCAATTTGTTTCTACGAAGAAACCTTTTATCGCCTGTGAACCCAAAATGCCTAATTACAACCAATTCAGTGGGAAATTAAAGCTAGATCTCTATTAGGGTGGATTAAGTGAAAAAAGTAAATAAAAAAGAGTGTTGGATTTGTGCCACAATACAAACCAATAAGTCCCTGCTTCCTGTCCCAGCGGAAGAGGACAAATTCATTCAAAGTCGTTTTTGAATATTGGTAAAAATAGGCTTACATTAGCCTCAAGATGAAATGCATCCGCAACTTCTGTCAATCTAGTAAAAAAACCTCGTTATAATGAGGATAACAAAAATATATAAATGACCTGAGATAGCGCCACCCAGAGGAAAATTGCAACACTGAAAAGCTAGAACCACAACCCCTACACAAAATATAAGCAGACGATGTTTCAAGGCAACGATAGATGGCAGCGCCATCACCTACAATAGGCTACATCAGACCAATCATCTTCTTAGCTGGAATAAAAAATACGATGATTAACGGAACTATCACAGAAACTGATCGTGAAAGATTGCGATGCTTTGGGAAAACCTCATGATCCCATGAGGAATAGGAGGGGAATGACAAATATGTGAATGACCTGGAATTGGGCTACCGAGAGGAAAATTGAAACACTAAAAAAGCAGGGACCACAACCCCCTACACAAAATGCACGCCGGCGTTGTCTCTAGGCAACGATAAATGACAACCTACGACAGGCGACAGCAGACAAATCATCTACTAAGCTGGAATAAAAAAAAACGATGATTAAAGAAACTACCACAGGAACTAATCGAGAAAAATGGCGATTACTCTGTGGAAACCTTATGAGTTCATGAGAAATAGGAGGGGAAACACAAATATGTGGATGACCTGAAATAGCGCCACCCAGAGGAAAATTGCAACACTAAAAAGCAGGGACAACAACCCCTATACAAAATGCAAGGCGGCGTTTTTTTTTCTAGTCAACGATATATGACAACCTACGACAGTCTAGAACAGACCAATCATACACTTAGCTGCAATAAAAAACGATGATTAACGAAACTATCACAGGAACTAATCGAGAAAGATGGCGATGCTCTGTGGAAAACTTATGATCCCATGAGGAATAGGAGGGGAAACAAAAAGTAAAGAATTAAAGTATATTAAAAAATTTTAAAATGGGATATAATATCTTCTAAGGGCCCAAAATGGTTAATTATATCTACATCGGGGGAGAAATTTTGTTTCGAATCTTAAAGCTAATTAAAATGGACCAGGGCATTTAAATTGACACTGACATTGAATAGTTTCTGTGAATAAGTTTAGTTTCTAGGCCCAACAAATTACCTTATAAGGGGACGGGAGGATTGTTACCTTCTTATACTACAACCAACACCTACCACGTTTTGGAAAGCTCGGCTAGGGCCTTAAAAGTAACACAATGAAATTTTTTGCGAAGACCCCAAATGTATTTAAAGAAACACTTACCAATGTTTGTTTTAAGGTCAACGAAGATAACTGTCAACAAACTTAAAGAGAAGGCCGAATATCAGAAGTCACACAGAGATGGGAACAAAGAACAATGTCACTCTAAAGATGATCGAGAATGTAATGATATCAACATCAGAAATTGCCTAAGAATATCAAAGGCATATAAACCGACTAGAGAAAATTGCGTATAAAACCATGTCATAAAAAATATAGAAGATCTCTTATGTGTCCTATATCAATAAGTTCCTTAATCTTATCCAACAAGTAGCCAATGGAAAAACGTAATTCAATTTTATTTGGCTGAGGTGTCTGTTTCTCCTTTCCATAACAGAACCTAAAGGTATATACCATACTAGTGTATGTCATTGTATATCGCATATAGTAGAGCTCTTATGTTACCTATATCAATAACATACCTAATAGGTAACATTTTAAAGGAAAGGAGTAGCTACTATAACAGAACCCAACGGAATTTCGAAATAAATGTATCAGAGTTTATTTGTTTTTTATGACAATTCGTACTAATGTGTACTAAACGGTACCAAATTTGGATTTAGGTGAACCGATAGAATCGTGACATTTGGAATTAAGATTGGGGTATGTAGGAAGTTTTGGAAGTTCGTACTTACGATTGTTAAAGTAGGTAGTTATGGAAATATATATAAATGTGTACTACTGGTACTAAATTTAGATTTGGGTGAACCTATATATATTTTTCGAAATAAGTATTACAAGAGTACAAAGGGTGATAAATGATACGAAAATTTAGTATAGAACTAGATTTCTGTTGCGGTCAGAAATGATGTGCAGGTTTGAGATATGGAGGTAGTTTTGAAAATACGTACTGTAAGGGATCATAGGTAACAAATGGTTCTAAAATTTTAATAATCGTCGGTAGTGGTTTTTAAATACTTCCACACATTCGCTAACGAAGTAGCGGACTTATTCTAATTCTAAATAAAAGATCTCTTATACGGTTCTCTAGGTAGCATGATTAAGAATATTTGATGACGCATTCGCAACCACTTTCACACCCAAAACACATTCGCCGCAGTTAAGAATTTCAGATAGAAAATTCACTCGCAGTGCACCCAAGTTGTACATTTTCTAACGCCAATGGTACGAAAAAAAAAATAAATCTACTGTTATGGCCATAATAATTTAATGTCATCAGCTTGGATGGGGAGATTTTCTTCGTAATGTCCACATATGAGAGGTGATGTGTGTGTATGTGAGTCCAAGTACACAGTTCCTCCTTATCAGTTGGCAATCATAAATTATGACCATCAACGTTGTGCTCCCACCAACAGTCACCATCACACATAATGTCAGTTACCAGCAACTGCTGATAAAACTTAGCGACAATGCTGACTGTTGACCACTACCAACAACTAAATGAACCTTAGCTTCGCCTAAGATATGTGGTATGTTAGGTGGATATCGTAAGGGGGGTTATTTAAAGGAAAGTCTATTCAAATTGTAATGAATTGTGAACTGAAGAAGGAATATATGTATATAGCCACCACATCCCCCTCTCTAAAGGAAGTTTTGGCATCTTTCGTTTTGGTGTGACAATAATTTATGAGACACGAACTTGGAGAATGGCGAAGAACCTTTGGGCCATTTATTCTTACAATAGATTAACTTAAATGAAAAATAATTGGAATATATTCGTATGCATGTTTGGTGGCGTTTGTAGAAAGACGAGTGCGTGGATGCGATGATGGTCAGGTTGAGGATATGGTCATATTTTATGGAGTGGTATGGTAGTGGTGTACAGGTGTATTGAGAATAAATAAATGTTTGATTAATATCTGATGGTTTGAACTTAACTATTGTGATGTTATTAACGAATTAAATTTATTAATATGATATGATAAATTATTTGAGCAGAATATATTGGTAAAATTGATTCACGATTTTTTGAATATCATTAGAAGTACAGCGAAGTCCAGTCACAATGAGAATAACAAGAAGTTTTTATAGAGAATAAATGAAGGGACCGGAAAAGTGCTTCAATAAACGAAAAGAAGGAACTATTAGTAGTCCATCGATAAGAGGTCTCAATATGTGGTTGCAAAAGTCTTTGCATACGACCGAAAAGGGACTTCCTTGATGACCGATAAGGCGTCTATATATAATTAGCCGTTATTAAATCGCTAATAAGATATTTTTGACAGGAGAACCAGGTGAAAATTTTTTTTGCTCGCCTTTGAAGACCCAATTGCTATTTAATTTCGGGTATATATATTATAAGTGTGGCGCTGCTTCAAAAGATACCCTGGAAATAATTATCGACTAATAGACCATAGTAGAGAGGAATTTTTTTAAAATATATATATATTAGGGTGGGGAAAAAGAAATCCATTATGAAAATGTCGATAAAATCGGAGAATTGATCGAATTTGATCGGCTTGTTAGCAGTCATAATATCACCCAGGAGCTAAAAAATCGACAAAAAAACTGTTTTTAAACCACACAAAACTGGATTTAAAAAGAAGCTCGATGTTTGGGTGCCACAAAAAAAAAGGGTGGATCGAATTTCCATCTGCGAAGCCTTGACAAAACGGAATGAGATGGACCCATTTCTTAAACGTATGGTGATTGGAGATGAGAAATAGATCACATACGATTATCCTGTGCCAAAACGATCGTGGTCAAAGAGCGGTGAAGCACCTCAAACGGTGTCCAAACCAGGACTAATGGCCAGAAAGGTCCTGCTATGCATTTGGTGGGACTGGAAGGGGATTATTTGTTATGAATTGATTCCATATGGCCAAACGCTAAATTCTGATCTCTTCTATTAAGAACTAAACCGTTTGAAGATAGCAAATGACCAGAATTTGCCAACAGGAGAGGTGTCGTGTTCCACCAGGACAACGTTAGGCCACACACATCTACAGTGACTCACCAGAGAGCATGGCGAGCATCCGCCATACAGCTCGGACTTGGCACTTTTCTTGCATTGCAAAAATTCTTTACTGATAAAACTTCGTATCTAGGGAGGATTGTGAAAATCGATTACCTTTAAAATGTCAACAAATTATACAACAAAACGTTGTATATTTGACCCAAATCGGACATTCCGAAGCAAAAACAGGGATTTCTTTTTTGAGGGGCTATAGCTAATCGTAGATTTATAAAGAATATTTTTAGGGGCCCATAGTTGAGCGTAGATTTATAAAGAATATTTTTAGGGGCCCGTATGTTAGCGTAGATTTATAGAGAATATTTTTAGGGGCCCGTATGTAAGCGTAGATTTATAAAGTATATTCTTAGGGGCCCATAGCTGAGCGTAGGGGCTTATAGCTGAGCGCAGATTTGTAAAGAATATCTTTAAGGTCCTATAGCTGAGCGTAGATTTATAAAAAATATTTTCAGGGGCTCATAGCTAAGCGCAGATTTGTAAAGAATATTTTTAGGGGCCCATAGTTGAGCGTAGATTTATAAAAAAATATTTTCAGGGACTCATAGCTGAGTGTAGATTTATAAAGAATATTTTTAGGGGCCCATAGCTGAGCGTAGATTAATGAAGAATATTTTTAGGGGCCCATAGCTGAGCATAGGATTATAAAGAATATTTTTAGGGTCCCATAGCTGAGTGTAGATTTATAAAGAATATTTTTAGAGGCCCATAGCTGAGCGTAGATTTATAAAGAATACTTTTAGGGGCTATATATGAGCGTGGATTTTTAAAGAATACTTTTAGGGGATATATATGAGCGTGGATTTTTAAAGAATATTTTTAGGGGCTATATATGAGTGTGGACTTTTAAAGATTATTTTTAGGGGCAATAGCAGAGCGTATTTTTAAAGAATATTTTTAGGGGAAATAGCAGAGCGTATTTTTAAAGAATATTTTTATGGGTTACAGCGAAACATATTTTTAGTTGAAATCTGTTCAGACTTAGATATAACTCTCATATTTATTTTTGAACCCATTTTATCTAAATGGTGCTCCAAATACGCAAGTGTTGTTTGATTTACTTTTTTCATAATGAGGTGGAATATGACATGCTGTGATGCAAAATTGCGAATTGTGCGTATCAAGTTTACTTTAAATGGGTCCAGATTTATATATAATTCTCATACACTTTTTTCCCGATTTCTTTAATTTATTGGTGTCGGTTCAAATATTTATAGACACCAAAAAAATTAATTTCTTCCGATTTCATGACTAAGATCCTCAAAAGATGCTACGCCTGTCTGATCGCCAGGATACTGTACACATACAATTATAATCATTAGAGATCAAATTTTGTTAAGCTTGTTATTTTTTAGAAGAATATCTTGTATATACTCAATGGGGTGTAGGGTATCAAATAGTCGGACCAAGTCCGTAACCTTTCCTTTCAGGTTTATATTTTTGAAAACAATTATTCGTAGTGTACATGATTTATCCTCCTAAAACTCTCCAATCGAAGACAAAACATCTTCCTTAGGTCTCTCTTTGTAGACTTGAATACTTTTTCTCTCTCCCAGTTTTATTTGTTTTTTTCCATTTCACACAACAAACAGGTTTCCTTTGAATATTGAATTGGACTAAATCCAAAAGCTGGTGTTACCATTAAAACGTTCTACTCCTGGCTGCACTACTGGCAACTACACATAAGAAGTTTTTTCTTTGGTGTTCTCAAAACAGTAGTAAACAGGTTTCAATTCAAGACTCCTTTCTTCTACAAATCCCCTGTCCTGATCCCAACTTTGTCCGTTCTTGTTACTATTACCCATAGCAAGCCAGAAAGCAGTAGCTGTTTGCCGTAAAAGGAACCAATTTCCAGAATAAAGTCATGCAGCGCTCTCTTAACCAATATTATTAAAATCTTTCTGGAGGCTATGAAAGTTGTTGTTGTTTTTTTTTTATTTGCTGGACTTTCAATCCTTTCATAAATGCAGGGGCATATAGAGTTGTTGTTGATTTTTTTGTAGTTGTATGCGATTGTATAACAATCGTTTGCGCATGCGTGGCCGGTAGCTTTGCTGACGGACACCCAGTCGAAGTTGGCGTCTGATGTCTGTTGTTATTGTTAGCTGCAAGCAAAATGAAAAGCAAAACAAAAAACGACAACAAACCTCGATGAAGTGATTTCTTGTCTTTCATTAGCTTTAATGAACAGCTGTTCGTTTTGATTGATTCCATTTGGAAAATTTAGAAACGAGAAATGGAGAGAAAAAAATAAGACATTTGATGTGAGATGAGATGTCAGAGTTTTGTTTAGTTTTTTTTAGAATACTGACTACATAGTTATGGGATGTTTTCAAATTAAGGGAACCCCCCCATTCTCGATTTTAATTTTTCAAGATTTTCAATGGGCTGCTAAATCAATACCAATGCTTAAGGTTTGTAACTTTTCACATATATATTTGAAGATTTAAAAGAGAAGAAACATAATTTACAAAAAATTTTTGTTATTGTTTTGTTGTCGTTTTTTGTAATTAAAGAAAATTCCTTATTTTTGATGGCGGGCATGATAACTCCTCACTGGAACATCGGAATCCGAAAATTCCAACAGTGTTAGAAAGAGTACATTTCTGGCTCTCGTATGAAATAGGATTATTGACTTCGCTCTAAAATTAACAAAATGGCGGGCCTTTGAAAAAATATTTTTGGAAAATCGCCCATTTTTGACCAAGAACCAAGTTAAAAAATAAGGAAGATCTTCACCGATTGGCTTTATCCTAGTTTATACGATAGCTATACACTCACAGAGAAACGTGTAAAAATTTGAAATCGATTGGGTTATTAGTTTTTGAGTTATCGTGCCCGCCATTCGCAAAAGAGAAAAAGACGTTTAAAGTTTGAGAAGCCCTTTAGCCGTCACTTGATGCTGACACAATAAATCGGCTATAGTGTAGATTCGAATTAAATCGAAAAAATTTTGACCCCGAGAATGGGGGGTACCCTTAATATATCCATGTATTTGAGAAGATAGATAATGTAGATGCGAATGGTAATGGGTCTGGTAAGGAGTTTTTTCTTTATGGTTGCTGAATAGCCACTATACGCAAATGAATGTTTTAAAAAAAATATTTTTTCGAGATCCAAAACAGGCGTGGATTTTTTAAAAATACTTTTTCAACATCCACAACAGACGTACTTTTTAAAGATTTTTTTCGAGATTTTTTAAAAATATTCTTTCAAAATCTACAACAGGCGTAGACGATAGATGCAGATGCAAATGGTAATGGGTCTGGAAAGGAGTTTTTCTTTATGGTTGTTGAATAGCCACTATAAGCAAATTAATGTTTTATAAAATATTTTTTCGAGATCCACGACAGGTGTGGATTTTTTAAAAATATTTTTTCAAGATCCACAATAGGCGTAGATTTTTTAAGCAATATTTTTTTCAAGATCCATACTTTCTCAATTCACATTTTAGATGACCTACTCTACTTTCCAATTCCCAAAACAACAGGTGTCCCCTAAATAATGATTCTCGACTACGAAACCCAATGAATCTGTTTTGAAGAAATAACCCCGAACCATAATAGCTCTCCGGGCAATTAAAAGACCATTTCTATTCAACATTTCAATCATTAATTGGATAATAATTCATTTCATATCGCATTGTTCACAGCCACATTGTATTTGATTGATATTTGACATTTTATAGAACATAAATCATTATTTATAACAAATGAAATCCCTACAAACTTTTTGTTGTTGTTATTATTGAGAAAATAATACATAGAATAACAACAACACAATTCACTCACCAGCATTCGTACTGATAAAAAGACATTAATTGTACTTTAATTGACTTGAAATTGAGTTTTGAAGCTTTCATAGAATGGGCGACAGGGCAACAGACATGACAGAAGAAGATGAGGATGGTGTATGGCAGCAGATGATGGTCAATGAATGTCTGACATTGTGGAAGAGAAAGAAATCATTTGATGATGTTTGCTACTTCGGTTGTATACGTCATACGAAAAATAGTCATGTAATTGGTCATTGTTATTAGTTTTATGGTCGGGTATACTTTTTTGTAAAATTATACAAAAAATTGGAGCTTGAAAAATAAATATCTCAAGAGATATTCAGTATTTTATTTTCCTTCTTAAAGCGAACGCTTTCTTTCTAAATTATCTAAAAATTCTCGATCATTTAGTTTTTGTTAAAAATAACCCCAATTTTTTCTCATGAAGGGGCGGGTTTATTTTTAACATTTTATTTTGATGACTTCTGCCAATTTTTATAACAGATGTGATGTGTTCTTGTTATTGTTGTATTGCATTTTATAAAAATTCACAAAATCACTTGACTTCAATTGTTGCCATTAAATGTTGTATTTCTTCTTGTTTTTATTTTACTCGCGCGATATTGATCGATTGATCAAGTGATGCCATCCGAACATCAGCATTCGTAATAATCTGTTCGATCAACATCTGTGATTTTAAACAGATGTTTCAGTTTTTTTCATGATTTTCTATTTTTGTATTGGTTATTTTTTTGGTTGGGGGCACAAACCGAATGTCTTGTCAATTTGTTTTGAATGTGCCAATTGTCATTCACCTTTGACATTGTTTATTGTTGAAGATTTCGGGTTTTTTGACGACGTTTTCAGTTTGGTATGCCAATATTTCGTAAAATAATGCTCTTTGCTCTTCTATCTGCCAGCTTAGTGATATTCGAATTGAGCGAAGCAATGACAATTGCAAGAACAACAAATGACGTTGCAGCATCAGGATGCAGTAAGGGAGGGTGTGTTTATAAGACAAGTAAAATTAAAAATGTTGTAAAGATGGACATTCAAAATACCTAACATCAAAACAGAACGAAATAGACTACTACATTTGAAAAAAAATTTTAGGACATGTAACATACCGAAAAAGACTAAGTCCATGTCTTTGAAATATCTCCCAAAATGCCAAATTTCAGCTTCTTGGTATTGCTAAATTTTGGTCACTTCGGTGAGAATTGAGAATCCGTATACAAAGGCATTATTTACATTTTACATGTAAAAATTCTTATAATCATGAAAACCCCAATATTTTTTGAAAAAAATTTAAACGTTTCATTAATATCCCAACTATTTTCCTAATTCGCTCTATTTTACCACTATTTGCGCTCATTTTGCTAATCTCTCTCTTTGGTGTCGTTCTCCGCCTCTCCTCTTACTTGGTGGTTGTTAAATTAGCAACCGTTTATTTGACTAATGTTTCTGTTGCAAACAACCGCTGACTTTCCACATTCTCAACTGTCGCTAGTTTTGATATCCATTGTTTCTTTATTTCAGACACTCTTACCGTCCTTCGTGTTACAAAATTCGCATATGTAATT
This sequence comes from Musca vetustissima, assembly GCF_032173495.1. NCBI lineage: Eukaryota > Metazoa > Arthropoda > Insecta > Diptera > Muscidae > Musca > Musca vetustissima. The sequence goes on from NW_026879862.1 coordinate 179,370, forward strand.
TCCAAATTATTTCGATATAAATGTCACATTCTTAGGCATTTGGAATTTCTACATTATTATGGATGACATGAATAGTTCGTCGACAGAATTTAACGATTTTTCCACTTGTTTGAAATATTCCTTGAAGTGTAGAAGTATATTTTGAAGAGGAGAATATTTTCTAGATTAAAGGAATGTTTTCTTGAAGAAGTTCTCAGCAGGAAGGATATATTTTTTTAAAAAGTGTGGGTTTTTAAAAGACTAAAAAATATTTCCTCAAAAAAGTCATGATGAACAAAGCACTATTTTTTCCAAAAAATGTAAACATTTCATTAATATCAGAACTATTTTCCTACTTCGCTCTACTTTACCACTATTTGCGCTAATTTTGCTAATCTTTCTCTTTCTCCCAACAACAACAAATTCTCGCAATGAAAAAAAAACACCACAACCACTCTTCATTGTTCGGCTGTGTTTTGTTTGGTTTCGTTCTCCGCCTGACCTCTTACTTGGTGGTTGTTAGATTTGCAAACGTTTTGTTGTTTCTGTTGCATTATTATGGATGGCATGCATTGTTCGTCCCGAAGAAATTTAATGATGTTTTCACTTGTTTAAAATATACCTTGAAGGATAGAAGTATATTTTTAAGAGGAGAATATTTTCTAAAATAAAGGAATATTTTCTTGAAGAAGTTCTCAGCAGGAGGGATATATTTTTTTTAAGAAGTATGGATTTTTAAAAGACTAAAAAAAAGTCATGAGGAGGAATGGTGGATTTTAAAAAGAAAATATTGAAGAAGCGTGAATTTTTAAGAGTATATTTTCTCAAAGTTCTAAGCAGGAAGTGTGAAGTTTTAAAAATTATTTTCGCGAATACTCGTTGGTTTTCTGGAAAAAGTTCTGAGCAGGAAGTGCAGAGTTTTATGAAATATTTTCTCCATTTTTAAAACAATATTTTCTCGGAGAAGTCCTGAGAATGTGGGTTTTTAAAAGAATATTTCCTCGAAGAAGTTCTTAGCAGGAGGCGTAGATTTGCTCAAAGAAGTCCTCAGTAGGAAATGTGTGAGGGGTTTTTTAAATAAATCCTGAGCAGGAAGAGTGGATTTTCACGAAGAAGTTTTAAGCCGGAAACGTGGATTTTTAATATAATATTTTCTCGAATAAGACCTGAGCATGAAGTGGTGATTTTCTCAAAGAAGTCCTGAGTAGGAAGCCTGCATTGTTAGAATATTTTCTGTAAGAAGTCCTGAGCAGGAAACGTGGATTTTTAAATGAATATTTCCTCGAAGAAGTTCTGTGCAGTAGACGTGGATTTTATCGAAGAAGTCCTCAGTAGGAAACGCGGTTTGATAAATATTTTTTCGAAGAAGTCCTAAGCAAAAAGTGTGGATTTTCTTGAATAAGTCCTAAGCTGGAAGTGAAGTTTTAAAACATATTTTCTCGAATAAATCCTGCGCAGGAAGCGTGGATTTTCTCGAAGAAGTCTTAAGCAGGAAACGTGGATTTTTAAAAAAGTATTTTCTTGTAGCAGACCTGAGCAAGAACCGTGGATTTTCTCAAGGAAGTCCTAAGTAGGAAATGTGGTTTTTAAAAAATATTTTCTCGAAGAAGCCCTGAAAATATTTATGAAATATTTTCTCGATTTTTAAAACAATATTTTCTCGGTGAAGTCCTGAGAATGTGGGTTTTTAAAATAATATTTCCTCAAAGAAGTTCTTAGCAGGAGGCGTGGATTTACTCAAAGAAGTCCTCAGTAGGAAATGTGTGTGTGTTTTTTAAATAAATCCTGAGCAGGAAGAGTGCATTTTCACGAAGAATTTTTAAGCCGGAAACGTGTATTTTTAAAATAATATTTTCTCGAAAAATACCTGAGCAAGAAGTGGGGATTTTTTCGAAGAAGTCCTGAGCAGGAAGCTTGCGTTGTTAGAATAATATTTTCTGTAAGAAGTCCTGAGAAGGAAACGTGGGCTTTTAAAAGAATATTTCCTCGAAGAAGTTCTGAGCAGTAGGCGTGGATTTTATCGAAGAAGTCTTCAGTAGGAAACGCGTTTTTTTTTAATATTTTTTCAAAGAAGTCCTAAGCAATAAGTGTGGATTTTCTTGAATATGTCCCAAACAGGAAGTGCAGTTTTAAAACATATTTTCTCGAATAAATCCTGCGCAGGAAGCGTAGATTTCCTCGAAGAAGTCTTAAGCAGGAATCGTGGATTTTTAAAAGAATATTTTCTTGTAGCAGACCTGAGCAACAACCGTGGATTTCCTCAAGGAAGACCTAAGTAGAAATGCGGTTTGTAAAAAATATTTTCTCGAAGAAACCCTGAAAATATATTCTCAAATAAATCCTGAGCAGAAAGCGTGGATTATCTCGAAGAATTCCTAAGCGGGAAACTTGGATTTTTAAAAGAATATTGTCTATTGTCCCTAGAAGAAGTCCTGAGCGATTTCTTAAGAAAGGCCCGAAATATGAGACTGGTCAATCAGGCGGATAAAACGAACCTTAAACTATCAAAAAGGAAGCCCGAAATCCTCAAAATGCCAAATGGTGGGGTTATCGTTTCAGGAGGCCTATACCAAAAGGGGGGCCGATTTTAGCAATTTCTGGTAGAATGATTTGACACCCAATGAAAAGTTAAAATATTAAATTGCAACTAATTTGGGTATGAACGAGGCCAAACCCCAAAAATACCAACATTTTTGTCAATTGGTAGAGTTTGGTAGACAGATTCCATATCTTGCTTAAAATTTCAAAAATACTGAATAATGGGTCAATATTAATAATCTTTGGTAGAGACATTTTGTACACAATGATGATTAAAAAAAAACAAATCGGTTGAAAAATACACTGCAGCTTATGATGTAGGGTACATATATTTCAGGGAAATAATTAATCAATTTGAGAGAATATTTGTAGGGAATAACAAAGAAAATAATCTTCATTTTACGTGGACAATTATAAGGAGCATCTGAGATAGGAGTCTTTACATTAATAGTTGTACGGAATGTCTGAGATAGGATCCTGGAGTTTTTTTTATGATTTATGTTGCAATTGTACCCCATCGTGCCACCAAACAAAAAAATACATTGAAGACAGACAGTGACACAATGGACAAACCAGACACTAAATTTTGTACATATATTTGTGTGTGTGTCTACATTGCCCATTATTATTATACAAAGTCCAATTTTTAATTAATTTTAATTTAACAGGCGCTTCCGTCATTTTAGCAAAACTCTGTCGTCTGCAGCAATGCGTGTGTATATCATCATCTACATAACAGTACAGTTAGATTATAAAAATTAACATACAAGTTCATAAGTATGTATACCAAATAGTGTTATGCATTTTTAACAAAGAAAGAGAAAAAAGGAGTGGGGGTACCCGACAAATTTTATGGTGATGATGAATATAGGCTATCACATTTTAGATAGAAATTAATTATTTTAAACATATATTAAATATATCTTTTGTAATCATAAAATAATTAATGGCGCCCAACGTAAGGCAAATAGCTAAATTCTCTACAAAACTTAAAACCGATGGAAACTTTCTATTTATTTTTGGAATTATAAATTGAATATATATAAGCCATCTCCACCTTTTCTCATGAAGAACCATTAATGTAGAGCTAGTGGCGCCCAACGTATGTCATATGAACTCATAAGACATCTCCAACATTTACCATGCCATAGTGAAGGGGCTACTAATGTAGCGCCCAAAGTATGACATATGAACACATAAGACATCTCCAACATTTACCATGTCATAGTGAAGGGGCTACTAATGTAGCACTGGTGGCGCCCAACGTATGGCATATAAATATTATTTTTGAAAAATCTTTAAGTTCGTTTTTATTGGTGGAAGGGAGAAGAAAAGTGTGTCTTTAGAAAATGAATACACTAGACACCTTTTTTACACTTCCTCAAAACACTGTGCGTCTGCCTTCTTCTGTGTAAATCTATGCAAATCTTAAAATTTCCTTCACAGAGACGAAAAAAAAATGTAGGATTATTTTTTCTCTTCATTATTACAGACAATTATGACGATAGCAGCAGCAAGTGCTTAAAATTTGCCATTAAGATTTTTTTTATTTTATTTTTATTATTTTTATTTAGTTTGTCGTTAAGACGAGAGGCAAGAATGAAAAAAATTATCATAGTCTATTTTTAGTTTGCTAGTCATTGGGAAAGGGAAATGTTGGCGTCCACACAGCCAACATTCATTAATGTTTGGTGGACACACTGAGTGACTGTCATCTTATGGAGACCATAAGAAACAAAAATTAAATTTATTACATTTCTAGAATTTCATTCGGAACTAAATTTAAATCATTTTTATGGCATACCCACAAAAAAAAAATAAAAATAAAAATAATTTGGGATTTATTTTGTGGACCATTTTGAAGATTTTTTTGTTATATTAAAATCTATAAAAGAAATGTATTTTGAAATAAAAATTAAATTAAATAACTTACGGCATTAGCATAAATTTGGAATTGCCCATCGACTTACCTGAAATGAAAAAGAAAAAATATAAATTTAGGTATGTTTAAACATAAATATATAAGATATAATCATGTATTTCTAGAATATCAAAAAAATACCAGAGTTGGAAGTCCGTGTTTGAAAGATAATCATTTAAAGCTTTAATTTTCAAAATATTTTGTTCACAAACAAGGATTGTTAAAATAATGTTATTTCATGCAATTCCCGAGCTGCAATGCTGAAAGAAAATCAGAACTGGAAGAGCGAATTTTAAAATACAAATTTCTTAAGGATTTTAGAGCTGGAAGCGTGGATTTTTAAAATGAAATTTTCTCGAAGACTGCCAGAGTTGGAAACTTGATTTTTTTAAATAAACTTTTCTTCCGGAATACTCGAAGAGTGACCTAGAAATTTGGATTTAAATTTTGGAATTGTGAGCTTTTAATATATTATTTTTAAGCAAATACTAGAGCTGAAAGTGTTGACTTATTTTTTTAAGGATCAAAACATATCAGATGTGGACACGCAGATTTTTAAACTAAAATTTGGTATAGCAATGTCGGAGCTGGATACGAGAATATTTAAAATATTATATTTATCAGAAGCTGGATTTGGAAAATATTTATTATTCTTCGAAGAAGTAGAAGTATACTTCGGCCCATATTTTGTTATAGCCCCCATATATAGAGGTTCCGCCTTATTTTAGGCATTTAACAACTTCTTGCCGTATTTTCTAAGCGAATGGGCGGTGATTTGGCGATATGTGTTCTTGGAGAGTGAAGTCCATTATTATTGAAAATGTTCCATGTAGGTCCATGTATTGATATTTTGAATGTTTTGTCAGGATTTTCCCCTCGATGTATTTGTTATTTAAAATTCTGAATTAAAAACTTCTTCAAAGGTAATTTTCAATGTAGGTCCATGTTTCAATGTAGGCCCTTAACGTAAAGGTCGGTACATGATATTGCATTCTATTCTTCGGTATTTCAAAATATTATACAGATGTGGTCGATATTAGTCATTTCGTTTTCTGGCAGGGTGAATACTATTTTAGCAGAAAAATGTTAATATATGTGCATGTTTTGACATATGAAGGTCCAAAACCATTATCTATATTTCGAAGTTTTAAGCCGTAATATCCACTCCAAGTTTTGTGGCATTCCGGTGAAAATATCTTTGCGAACATTTTAATACCCTTCACGACATGGTGGTATAGGGTATTATGTCTATGTGCATTTGTTTGTAACAACCAAAAGGTTCCTTTTGAGAATATGCAAAGAATCGCTTTCTGGGTCGATTTATGCATGTCCATCCGTCTGTCCATGTTAAATTGTAAACAAAGTACAGGTCACATTTATAATGGGATGAAATTCGTCACAGGTCACTTATTTGCCACAAGAACGAAACCTATTGAAATTGGAGAAAATCGGTTCAGATTTAGATATATCTCCCAAAAAGTCAAATTTAGGCCGATTGACACGAAATTTTGCACAACTCATTGAAGTTAGTATAGCCTAACATGTGCCAAGTTTTATTGAAATCGGTTCTGATTTAGATATACCTTCGGCCGATTTTATGTAAATGGTTCATCAAACTACCAATGTTAGTCCAATTGAGACGAAATTTTGCACAGCGTACTAAATTGAGACTAGAATGACGTGTGTTAAATTTCTTTGAAAACGGTTCAGATTTAGATATAGCTTCCATGTCTTAGGTTGGGGGAAAATAAATCCATTAGGCCGGTCGTCGAAAATGTCGATAAAATCGGAGAAATGATTGAAGTTAACCGACATGTTAGCAGTCGTAACATCGCTCAGGAGCTAAAAATCAACCATAAAACTGTTTTAAACCAGGTACACAAAGCTGGGTTTAAAAAGAAGCTCGATGTTTGAGTGTCACACCAATTATCAGAAAAAAATAGGATTTATCGAATTTCCATCTGCGAAGCCTTGAGCCATTTCTTAAACGGATGGTGACTGGAGATGAGGAATGAATCACATACGATAAGCCTGAACGAAAAGTGTGGTCAAAGAGCGGTGATGCACCTCATACGGTGGCCAAACCAGGACTCACGGTCAGCAAGGTTCTGCTATGCATTTGATGGGACTGCAAGGTGATTATTTATTATGAGTGGCTTCTATATGGCCAAATGCTAAATTCTGATCTCTACTGTCAACAACTTGACCGTTTGAAGATAGCAATTGTCCAGAAACGACCAGAATTGGCCAACAGGAGAGGTGTCGTGTTCGACCAGGACAACGCTAGGCTGCACACATCTATAGTGACTCGCCAGAAACTTCGGGAGCTTGGTTGGGAAGTTTTAATGCATCCGACATACAGTGATGATGAATATAGGCAATCAAATGAATTATTTTAAACATATATTAAATATATCTTTTGTAATAATAACATAAATAATGGCGCCAACTTGAGGTAGATCGAAAAATTTTCTATAAAACTTTAAATTGATGAGCATTTTATATTTATTTTTGGAATCAGAAATTGAATAGAACATATAAGACATCTCCAACTTTCCCCATATCACAGTGGAGGGACTACTAATGTAGCACGCACTAGTGGCGCCCAACGTATATATAAATATTATTTTTGAAAAATCTTTAACAACAGGAGAAGTGTCGTGTTCCACCAGGACAACGCTAAGCCACACACATCTACAGTGACTCGCCAGAAACTTCGAGAGCTTGGTTGGGAAGTTTTAATGCATCCGCCATACAGTCCGGAATGGGCACCAATCGATTATCATCTTTTTCTTGCATTGCAAAGTTTATTTAATGATAAAAAGTTGGTGTCTAGAGAGGATTGTGAAAATTGACTACTGGAGTTTTCGCAAATAGTGAGCAGGACTTCTATGAGACAGGCATTATGAAGGTACAACAAAACGGTGCATATTTGGTGCAAATCGGACATTCCGAAGCATGTTAAATAAAGTCCTATAGTTCATACAATAATAATTGATTTCTTTTTCCCCAACCTAATATATATTTTTCATAAAATGTGTGAACTATACAAAAATATTCAATATACCTATCAGAACTAGAAACGTGGATTTTATATTAGGGAAATACTATAAAAAATTTTGTTTGACATAATGTTATCTGGAATATTTATATAGATTTTTCCAAAAGGTTTTAGAAAATTTTGGTATTCTAAAGTTCTGATCTACATCTAGCAACAAACTTTGTTCTATTTGCATTACATGTTTCTTTGCAGCTTCGAACGCATAAATATTCTCATTCCATAGCCAGACGCAGCAAATACTATTCTTTAACTTTGTATAATCTTCATGTATTCCATTGTAAATATGTATGTCAGCCGTTCGTTATGTAAATATGTACCAAAGATATAAGTTATGGTGTTTAGTTTATTATTATTCGAAAAAAAAATAAAACATTGTTTCTGTTGTTGCATCTTCTGCAAGAGGAAAATCCATTAAGAGAAAATATTCTGAATATATGACACAAAGTGTCTAAAAAGTATCTGTGACGTTATATACAAATGAATGAATGTGTTTATACAACGAATTGTTTACAGAGTGGGTGGGTGGGCAGATTGGTAGAGGTAACATTGTAATTTCTATGTTATTTCAATATTTATCTAAAGCCAAATATATGAAAAAAAAAGAAACATCCACATGATCCAAATACGTTTTATATCAAACGACAATTATTCTGACACTGATAAATGCAATGGATTTCATAAAAATAAAAATCTAAAAAGGAAAAAATATAAATAAATGTTTCTATAAAAAATAGTTGAATTCTATTATAGTGACGGTATACAAAAGTCCTAAAAGGTTGGCCTCAATTTGATATGGCTTATAGCGCCCAATTTGTCCGATCCATTGCGGCTTTAAACAATTTCGATTGGATATACCAAAAAGACGACTAATATTCTGAATTTGTATTTTCAAATTTGTATTTTTAAGAAATAAATTCAAATCCCCAACCAAATTTATTAAAAGACATTTCTAAAAATATATGTATGCACGTCTCTGAATTTTAATAAAAATAACAATAAAAAATTTTAACAACAAAAACAAGAAAATACTTTACGCACGAGTTGATGTTGATTGTTTTCGATTATCATTTGTTCTGGTTTTTCGATTTTTTACGTCATTTTTTTTTTGAAAATTTCAACAACTTTTTCACATTTGTTCAATTTATATGGTGGGCTGGCTGGGTGATTGTTTGGCTGGTTGTTTAGCTTTCAAAATGACATATACATTTTTTTTACAAAAACTTTGACATTTGTCGCTGAATCGTGATTTTAGCATTTGAGTTGTGTTTTTTTCTGCTTCTTCTTTTTATTCTACATGACAACGACGACAGACGATTGGCATTGAAATTGAACTGTTTAGCAAAAAGAGAAAAAAAAAACTGAAAATGATTTAAAATGATCAGCCAGCCAACTATAGTAGAGAAAATCGAACATATCCACAAATGTATATACATACATAATATTTATTTTGAAATGGCTAGAAAAACATCTGTTCATCGTACGAAAGGCTAAATTAAAGACAGTGGAACCTAAAGTTATATCCGTTTTTTTAAACGGTTTATTATTAAGATACCATCGATGTATATAGTTGCGATTTAGATTCAAATGACGATTTTCCGCTTCTTGTAGCATATGCTGCTGCAAAAGTGTATCACTGTCGCAAAAACTAAAAAAAAAAAAATACAAAATTGTCTTACGACATTAGAACAAAAATAAAATAAGAATACAATTTTAAACTTTCTCATGTTGAGAAAATGAGAAATGCACACATATCGTTTTTTTTTAATATTTAATAACGAAATTAGAAAAAACGTATGACTTTTAAAAATGAGCAACAATAAAAACACTACTAAAAAATTACTAAATAATAACAAGAATTTATTTATTCGCATTTGACAAAACAATAACAAAAAAACGGAACACAACGAAACAATTGTCTGGGTTGAAAATAACAGATGTTTTGTTGTCTATTCTGTTGTTAAATGTAAACAGAGAATTGAACAGGAGAGAAAAATAAATGGAAATGGAAAGACGGAGAGTTCAAAACAATTTAAATTACGAGAAAAAACGACGTTAAGCTTAGTCGAACAGTTTATGCCCTCCAGACCATAAGGTTCACATTCAAAATACCTAAAGTCGGATACACCCTTATAGAGTCCAATACTTGGTATTAGAATTCTCTGTGACACTAAGATTTTGTTACAGTACTAAATATTAGTCCAAGACCCACCTTTTATTATTCCGATCGTCATATCTTGGTCATATATAGAGCGCTGTAGAATGTAGCCATTTAGATTCGCTTCTGACCAAAGACAACACCTTTGGTTTTTGGTTCAAATAGACCAAAAAATGTATTTTGTCTGTATTCTGTCTGTATTCTGAAAAATAACGAAATTTTACAACGGACAAGGACCCATGGAAAAGTAATAGGTATGATACTGATATAAAGTGCTATCCAGCGTTCTGTGTGAAAGACTGAAGCCAATGGGCAATGACATTATTGGACCGTACCAATGCGTCTTTAGGCCTGAAAAAACCACCATTGACCAGATTTTCACTCTGCGCCAGATCCTGGAAAAGACAACACATCGTCACATTTTACCTATACGTCGACGACTACAAAGCCGCATTCGACAATCCTATCCGTTGAGCGGTGTTTAAAGCCATGTCTACGTTCGGCATTCCTGCAAGTTAATACGGCTATGCAGGATAAATTTAACTGGCACAACGCCAGCAGTTAAAGTCGGAAAGGACCTCTCGGAGCCCTTTAATACAGAACGAGGATTCAGACAAGGTGACAGTTTGTCGCGTGACCTTTTTAACATCCTGCTGGAAAGAGGTAAAAGTGAACAGAAATGGCTCTCTGTACACCAAACAACACATGTTACTCGCCTACGCCGATGACATCGACATAATGGGTCGAACACTGAGAGCGGCAACAGCCACCTTTTAAGGAATTGAGAAAGAGTCTGCCAAAGTGTTTACTGGCAGTAAATGGCGAGAAGATCAAGCTGATAATATCAACGCGCAAGACGTCCAGTAGACTCGGATCAACTGTGGAACTTGAGATCTACAGCTTCGAGGTAGTTAAAGATTTTATATACCTTGGTACCGCCATAAACAAAACGAATGACATCAGTTTTGAAATTCGGAGAAGGATAGTGATGGCCAACAGATGCAACTATGGTCTGAGCAAACAACTCAAAAGCAAGGCCACCTCCCGCCAGACCAAACTCACTCTACAAGACGCTGATACTACCCGTGCTGTTATATGGATCTGAAGCATGGGTACTTGCGCAAGCAGATGAGACAGCTCTTGAAGTATTTGAGAGAAAAATTCTCCGAAATATGTATTGGCCGATCTGCGTTGACGGTGAATATCGCCGTCGAATGAACCATAAGTAGTAGCAGCTATTCTCGAACATCGACATTGTTAGACTATTGAGCTGCAGCTACTACGTTGGCTAGGTCATGTTGTGAGAATGGATGAAGATACCCCAGCCCCAAAGGCATATAAAAGCGAACCAGGTGATAGTTCACGCCACGAATAAGATGGAAAGATCAAGTGGAAGACAACATTGCCGAATATGGTCTTTCAAATTGGAAAAACTGCGCAAAAGACCGACGCGCCTGGAAATCTTTTTTAAGCTCGGCTTATGGAACGAAAGTTGTGTCATAAGCCAGCTAAGTAAGTAAGAAGAAGGTTTTTTTATGTTTAGATGGATGACGGAACGAACTTTATCTATAGTAGTCATTCATGAGGATCTTTCCTTACAAAGTTGTATCCCTGTCAATAGTCTAAAGAAGTATGTTTTTATGTAGACCTATTGAAAAATGTCTATCATCGGAAGACATACAGACATAATTCTGTGGAAATCCTCATATCTAAATAAGACCTATGAAAGGGTTTCCATCTAAGAAAAACAAAGCTATGTAGGACAGATGGATTTCCATCTGCAAGGGACCCCTATATGTATACCTGTTATAATAAGACTGAATTCCTTCTACCTACATTATACTTGGGGAATATCTTATACCTAAAGAAAACCTCTCCAAAAGTTTATATCTGTAGAATGAAGTGGATGTACAGTGGTCATAGTACAGGAGGTGTACAATCTATACACGATTTTTTGTATATACCTATATTGCCTAAAATCGGTCAAAATGACTTCATTCTGAAAGAATTTTTATTGTGTAAAGAAAATGTTTTAAACCTATTCTTTAATATTTTTTACATTATTTGCAATCATACAAAACGTTGTTATGGGAGGGCTCTCGAGATTCCCTTTTCGAAAAATAAGTGTCCGGACAAAATGTTCGAAAAAGAGTAAGTGTTTACTCTAAGAGTGAAATCGTGTGGAAATATAAAATTTATTTTTTCCGATTTGTGTGTTGGTTTGTGTTTCTAGAGTAGCAAACGGTTTACGATGTTGTTGTACTGATCTGATTATATAAGAAATTTACTTTAATATTTCACAAAAGGTCAAAATGACCGATTTTAGGCAATGTAAGTGTAGCACATGTGGATACGGGGAATGGAAGAGGGGGGAAGTAGCTACTATATTAATAAACGTAGTTCTATGTGGTACAAAAAGTCACCAAATTTTAAAAAGCTGTGCCATAATATACACAATTGTTTTTGCACTTGAAATTGAAAAACGATCAAAATGACCGCCTTCGGCAATCTAGTGTTAAAAAATCCAAGCCTCCTCTAAGTCTTTAAAAATATTCTGTAAAAAACCCAAGTATTTTTTGGCGTTCAAAAATATTCTTTAAAAATCCTTAATTAAATATTATTTTTATTATGCTTTGACAACTATTTTTGTAATCCACTCCTCATAGCATTTAATGAAGTTCTACCAATACAATCCCCCCTCAGACCACATTTTATAACCACAACTTCGTGTGTATTATTTACAAAAAAAAAAAAACAGGTGTATTCTTAGAAATGCATTTCAAATCTTGATGCATTTATCTAAAAACAAATAAAGATAACTTTTTTATTTAACAGGTCTATTAACATAAATAGAGAAACATTTTTGAAATTGAGGTTAAAATACTAACACACATCGCATTTTCTTTGAGGGTAACAATAAAATAAAACCTGTAAGTTTAAGTCGCTTTTTGTAAAATATTACAATGCACGTACCTTATTATATACATTTATGTAAATATTCACTTCATTGTATGTACTCTGATACATATGCGTATGTAAATATATAGTATGCGTTTGGAAAATGCTGTGGAGTTTGAACAAAGTTTCGAATGCATTTTTTGTCTTCAAAAAAACAATCATAAAACTTTACGATGTCAGAAATTCTTTGAGTATAGAAAAAAGTCTTGCACATATTTTCTATACAAATATTGTATTTTACATTCTCGACATGTCAGTGTGTGTGTGTTTGTCTACAGTGGGATTATACAATGGCATTTATTCATGAATGAATGGAAAAATATAGAAAAACAAATATTATATCTGTTACTAAGACAGTTGATGACTACATTTGACCTGATTAGAAGTGAGGGAGATGATGAATTTCAATGTGAGTTGAGTTCTAAAAGTTTTCAATATTTCTGAGTCCTATTTGCAGAGCTGAAAAATCACAGAGAGAAAAAAACTCGGCTGAAGAAAAGGAAAAGGACTTTTGCTGACCTTGAAAATATTCTCAAAAAAATCCACGCAACTGCTAGAACTTGAAAAATTCTTCTATAAACCAGTAAGGAAAGTAGTAAAGTCGGACTGGGCCGACTATATGATACCCTTCACCACTTTGGATATATTCAACATATGTATCCTAACAGACGTCGTCGGAATACAAATTTCAGTACGTTGTGTCAATCAATTTACATTAAATAGGACTAAAATATATACGGGAGCTATAACTAAATCTGAACCGATTTTGAAGATACTTATAACACTTCACTCTTGACCTAATTCATTACCCTATGCCAAATTTCGTGCAAATCGATAGATATATAAAGACTTTGGTCCACCATTTACATAAAATGGGACGAAACTATATATGGGAGCATAATTTCAACCTGAACCGATTTTCACGAAACTTATAACACTTCATTCTTGACCTAATTCATTACCCTATGCAAAATTTCATTCAAATCGAAAGTTATATAGGGACTTCGGGGCACCATTTACATAAAATCGGACGAATCTGTATATGGGAGCTATATCTAAATATGAACCGATTTGCACGAAACTCATCACACGTCATTCTACACTTAATTCAGTACGCTATGCCAAAATTCGTGCAAATGAAAAGATTTCCAGGGACTTGGGTGCACCATTTAGTTCAAATCGGACGAAACTATATATGGGAGCTATATCTAACTCTGAACCGATTTTCACCAAACTTAACACACATCATTCTAGACTTAATTCAGTACGCTATACCAAAATTTGTGCAAATCAAAAGATTTGCAGGGACTTTGGTGGAACATTTACCTAAAATCGGGTGAAACTATGTATGGGAGCTATATCTAAATCTGAACCGATTTTCCCGAAATTTAGCACACATCATTGGCGACTTAAATTATTTCGCTATGCCAAAATTCGTAATTTTCAAACCAATGGGCTGTGCCAAATTTCATCCAATTCGGATCATAAATGCGACCTGTACTTTGCTCCCAAAAATACATGGACGGACGGACAGACGGACATGCATAAATCGACTCAGAAAGTGATTCTATGCATATTCTCAAAAGGAACCATGTGTCTATCTCGATTCCTTTTGCCTGTTACAAACATATGCACATAGACATAATACCCTGTACCACAGTGTGGTGAAGGGTATAAAAATCAAGCCTCAAGTGCTTGCAAAAATGTTCTTTAAAAATCCACGCAACTGCTAGGACTTGAAAAATATTCTTTAAACAAATCCACGCAACTGCTAGGCATTGAACAATATTCTTTGAAAAAATTCACACAAGTGCTAGGCCTTGCAAAATATTCTTTAAAAAAATCTACACAACTGCTAGGCTGCCAAGCCTCCAGGCATTGGCAAATATTCTTTAAACAATCCACGCCTCATACAGGCATTGGAAAAACATTCTTTGAAAAATCCAAGCCACTGGCAGGCATTGGAAAAATATTCTTCAAAAAATCCACGCCTGAAATAGGCCTTGAAAAATATTCCTTAAAAAAATCCAAGCCTCATATATGCCTCGAAAAATATTCTTTAAAAAGTCCACGCCTCATATAGGCCTTGAAAAAATATTCTTTAAAAAAATTCACGCCCTTACTAGGCCTTGAAAATGTATTCTTTAAAAAATCCCCGCCCCTCTAGGCCTTAAAAAATTTTCTTTAAAAAATCCAAGTGAAGCTTGAAAAAAAATTTTGTTAAATACAATTTGAATTTCCTTTTTTCACTGTCATCTTTCCATTCCAAATCTGTGGTAATACAATCCACCAAAAACCCCTCCCATAAGATAACCTATATCCCATTTCATGTTCTAGGAAATTAATCTGATGATCATATCTTTCGATATGCATCTTTTTTGAACCCAACCCACTGTCATGTTTTCTTTGTTTTTTATTTTTCAAAACGTCTCATAACTAATAATGCCAAAAGTAATTCGTCAACACTTTCTTAAAGGTGTAAATATATATGAAATACGAGAAGAACCCAATGTCTTCTTACCTATCTACCTTCAGCCGAAAAAATAAAATTTACATATTATGGTGCGCACGCGCAAATAATAATATGTGCGTGGCAAAGGTATTTTCAAGCGTAAAGTAATATTACCTCCTTACCTTCCCCGAAAAAAAAAACAAAACTAAAAACAATTCCAAATAATAAAACCACAAGACAACAGACATCGCTCAAACCAAAGAAGTTTGTTGTATGGATACATACATCCATCTACCTATCCTCCACCCTGACCCAACCTCATATACCCTCTCCTGTCGCACATTGTCTGTAAGGCAATCAACTGAAAAAGTTAACCGCACCACAGAAAGCCAAACCAAGTTTTATTTTTTGCCATATAAAGGAAAACAGACGAAGAAATTCTGCTGAAATTGCAGAAACCAAACCAATGCGGGAACGAGTCATACAACCAGAATTCAAACAGAAAAATAAATGAAAAAAATAAATAAATTGAAGTCTGAATGAAAAAAAACGACAACAACAAAAACTTCCATTTAATATTCCAAAAGTGTGTATTTAAGTTTATTATTTTATTTTTGGGTTATTTTTATTTTATTATTATTATGCCTTTTGTTTTGTTCATATATTGTCATATGATCCGTGCCAAAGGGAATAATCTAAGCAAAAGGGTTATCAAATCGGGGTAACATAAACCTAGAAAATGTCCATTGTAAGGAAAAAAAGTAAGGAAAGTTCAAAAGTCGGACGCACGACTATATGATAACCTTCACCTCTTTGGTTACATACAAGAGATGTTAATATCTACAATAACCTGTAGATAGAACAGACATAGAATCTTTGGAGTACATTTGAGACGGAATCGGTCGAAAGTAAATGTGCTATCAAGATAAATATTTGAACCAATTGAAAACTCCATACACATACCATTCTGAAATCAATGAAAAATTGCATGTCAAACGGGCAGACTTGGATTCTTTGGTGTACCATTTGTATGAAATCGAGTAAAATTGTGCATGGGAGCTGTATATAAACACATGGACCTAATTGACCTACCGTTGCATACACCATTTGTTTTTGTAACTCTATATTCAATTTAATACCCTCTGCCAAATTTCGTGTAAACTTAGCACATACCTTTGCCAAATTTCGTGCGAATGGAAAGATATATAGGGACTTTGAGCTCCATTGACCTTAAATCGGACGAACATATATATATGGAAGCTATAACTAATTCTGAACCGAACCGCCATATAGGACTTGAAAAAATATTTTTTGAAGATATACCTCATGAAGGGTTTAAAAAGATATTCTTTAAAAAATCCACGCCCCTTTAAGGACTTGAAAAAATATTATTTAAAAAATCCACGCCTCTTTAAGGACTTGAAAAAATATTATTTAAAAAATCCACGCCTCTTTAAGGACTTGAAAAAATATTCTTTAAAAAATCCACGCCTCTTTAAGGACTTGAAAAAATATTCTTTAAAAAATCCACGCCTCTTTAAGGACTTGAAAAAATATTCTTTAAAAGATCCACGCCTCTGCCAGCCTTTGAAAAAAATATTCTTTAACAGATCCACGCCTCTGCCAGCCTTTGAAAAAAATATTCTTTAAAAGATCCACGCCTCTGCCAGCCTTTGAAAAAAATATTCTTTAAAAGATCCACGCCTCTGCCAGCCTTTGAAAAAAATTCTTTAAAACATCCACGCCTCATCTGGCCTTCAAAAAATATTCTTTAAAACATCCACGCCTCTGCCAGCCTTTGAAAAAAATTCTTTAAAACATCCACGCCTCATCTGGCCTTCAAAAAATATTCTTTAAAACATCCACGCCTCATCTGGCCTTCAAAAAATATTCTTTAAAACATCCACGCCTCTGCCAGCCTTTGAAAAAATTCTTTAAAACATCCACGCCTCATCTGGCCTTCAAAAAATATTCTTTAAAACATCCACGCCTCTGCCAGCCTTTGAAAAAAATTCTTTAAAACATCCACGCCTCATCTGGCCTTCAAAAAATATTCTTTAACAAAACCACGCCTCATCTAGGCCTCGAAAAATGAATCTTTAAAAAATCCACGCCTCATCTAGGCCTTGAAAAAATATTCTTTAAAAAATCCACACCTCATCTAGGCCTTGAAAAAATATTCTTTAAAAATCCACACCTCATCTAGGCCTTGAAAAAATATTCTTTAAAAATCCACACCTCATCTAGGCCTTGAAAAAATATTCTTTAAAAAATCCACACCTCATCTAGCCCTTGAAAAAATATTCTTTAAAAAATCCACGCCTTGCTTAGGCCTTGAAAAAATATTCTTTAAAAAATCTACGCCTTGGTTAGACCTTGAAAAAATATTCTTTAAAAAATCCACGCCTTGGTTAGGCCTTGAAAAAATAATCTTTAAAAAATCCACGCCTCATCTAGGCCTTGAAAAAATATTCTTTAAAAAATCCCCGCCTCTTTAAGGACTTGAAAGAATATTTTTTAAAAGATCCACGCCTCTTTAAGGACTTGAACTAATATTCTTTAAAAGATCCACGCCTCTTAAAGACTTGAAAATATATTCTTTAAAAAATCCACGCCTCATCTAGGTCTTGAACTAATATTCATTTAAAAATCCACGCCTCATCTAGGTCTTGAAAAAAATATTCTTTAAAAAATCCACGCCTCTTTAAGGACTTGAAAAAATATTCCTTCCACGCCAAAGTATAAATTAGTATGAATCCGAACTTCGACATCGAAGTGATTCCCCAGGTGTCACTATATTCGCCACGTTTGTCTATGTACAGCTCCACAAAAACAAGAAATAAATATAAAATCAATAAGTAGTGTTGACAAATCAAGAGAACTGATACGAATGTTAACAACATGTCTAAGAGAGAGTGAAAGATACGCATTGGGAATCTGAGAGAGAAACCAAAAAATTTTGTTGGATCGTGAAAGGTAAAGCGAGAGAACTACAAAAACAGCAAATCAACTAAACTTTAAGGTAAACTCACACACATCACCTGTAGTATTGTTTTCCAATGTCTGATGATTTTGATGACTCATCCACCCATTGACTACTCTGGTGGTGTAATGTAGAGTACACTTGATATTTTAGCGCAAAATGGCAGACAAGAGAAGTAGAAAAAATGAAATGAAAACGGAATATCAGCAAAACGCAAAAAAACAACAAACAATTACAAACGTCATTTGTTTTAAAATAGACATAATCTTTTTTTTTTGTTAACTTATTTAACCAGTTAATGTTATTATTTACTGTTGAGGTTTTATTGTTGTTTTTGTTGTCTTTATTGTTTAAATGTGGTTAAGATGTTGTTTGCTTGGAGTAAATAACTAGGTTTGCATGTGGTTTTCGAGAGGTGGAGAAGGCCTATGATTTTCTGTTGTACATTTAACGTATAACATCGATTATAACATATTATCTAATAGAAAGGGAGGTAAAGTTCCGGGAATTTGAATGTAAGAAAAATATGAGGGCTGAAAAGATTTAAGTTCTCGATGAACTCTTGCCGATATCTATCTAATTTTATACCCTCCACCATAGGGTATATTAATTTTGTCATTCCGTTTGTAACTCATCGAAATATTCGTTTCCGACCCTATATATATATATATATATTCTTGATCTGGGTAAAATTCTAAGACGATCTAGCCATGTCCGTCCGTCCGCCTGCCCGTCCGTCCGTCTGTTGTAATCACGCTATCTTCTGAAGGAATTCAGATATGGTGCTGAAATTGTGCATGGGTTTGTCTTTTTCTGCAGGTAGATAAAGTTCATATTGCGTTTGGTCATATTTTTCTACCAAAAGTGGCTGTAATTTAGTATTTTTAGTTCTTAATAGAAATCAAATCTCTCCACAAAAATTATGAATATTGGTCCATTTAATGGATAGACCCCATATAAAAATTATTAATATTCGCCCCTTTTTTCAGGTAGTCCCCGTATAACCCCATTTTTATACCCTCCACCATAGTATGGAGGGTACATTAATTTTTTATATTAAAATAGTTATCTAATTTGTTCCGCGTTTTGGGTTTGGTTCTAAGACTCTGTTGCAATCATTTCACCTGCGGAGGATATCGACATAAAAAACTAGTACCTAAAGTTCGATAATGAACTATATATGAAATATAACTCCCATTTAGGCCTAGCCCCTGTGTGGGAGGTACCAGAAGGAGTGGACCGATATTCCACTTCTTCGAACTTGAACTAAGTTTGGAAGAAATAATAAGATGGGCAAAGTTTGGATGAAATCAAAATTTTGTGAAACAAATTTGGTCGAAAGAAACATGGGGTCTAGAACCAATATTTCGATGAGGCTCATTTTCACCATGTCAAAGTGTATACACCCTCATAAGCCATAAGTCTGAGGGTATAATTATCAATTAAAAATATCTGAAATGTGTATCATGGTTTACATAATCGGTTTGAAGAAAAGTCGGTATGAGTCCACTTTTTGGTATTTCCCTATATTTTCATTTCAAGTACCTGTCAGGGATGCGTACCGTGAGGAAGAGCCATCCATGGATATTTTTTCCACCTCCGACACACGATATAAAATGGAAATGGTCGTGAAAAAAGTGTATTCTCGTTGCATCTTACTTAGTTGACAATCGAGTTAAAAAATGCTCGATTCGTTTTTTACAATAACATTTTGAATCAAGTAAAAAATTTCATTATTTTCTGACTGTGCAGACCGTTTTAAGCCCTTCGTGCATTCCAATTTTCTTATAAAGGCAAAGAACTTCATATGGTGATTATGTCACTAACAATATGCCTTTTTATGCACAACAATATGTGTTCGCAACGATATGCTTGTTGTATGTCTGAATGGCAGTCGATGATCTAAGTTCCAAAACCAAATGTGGACCGAAAAGTGGACCATTTTCGGACTTGATCCAGACATGTAGGATGTACAAAGTTTGGTTCAAATCGGACATTCCATTCGTCCGACATTTATAAATATTAAACATTTTGACCATTTGTGGGGGAGGAAGAAGAAGGAGTGGGTCAATGGGCCCCATTATCGAAAGGTAATAGGTTGTGCAAAGATTGGATCAAATCAGATAGTCCGTTCGCATATAAAAATTAATTACCACAAGGAGTGGACCGATATTCCGCATCTTCGAACTTGAACTAAGTTTGTTAGAAATATTACGATAACCGAAAATCGGTTACTTCCTTCGAGAATTATCGTGCGCACCAGCCGGCGTGCGACAGATAGACTGACGGACATTTGTAAATCAACTCCAAATTGTCCGAAACGGATTTGATCCAAAGAAACATGGGTCTAAACACAATATTTCGATTTCAAAGTTTATATGCCCTCATTACCCATAAGGCTGAAGGTATATAAAGATGGACCTATATTGAATATTTCGGTGGGAAAATGCTTCTAAAGCATTCAAAGTACACAAACAGCACGGAACTTATATATGGGAATGTCAAATATGGCGGTACATTCTTATTGGGATATTTGCAAACAGTGACCTAAATTCATAATTTTCTGCACTTCAACCTCCTAAATCCAACAAAACGAAATTACATCTACTTTGGTGGAAAAACGTGTTTAAAACTTTCAAAATGCCGAAAATAGTATAGCACAGATATTGATATTATATATATCAGAACGTGGACCGGTATTAATATATTTAGTGGGAACATTAAACACCCCACGAAACTCCAAGATATCAAATTACAATCAATTCGGTACAAAAATGTGCCTAAAGTCCCCAAAATAACGAAATTTAGGGGACCCCCGCTCTATGGGATCTACACCGAAACATGGACCAATATGGATCATATTTGGTGGGGAGATTTTTTACACAATTAAAATCCAAAGTATCAATTTAAGGGCCAATTTGGTTAAAAAAATAAGCCTAAAAACAACAAAACGCCAAATAATGGGGTATACCGCTCTATGGGGACCATCCCAAAAAATGAACCAATATTGATAATTTTTAGTAGGGAGATTTTCTATAAAATGATAATCCATAATATTAAATTCGTGTCAACTCAATTGGAAACGTATTCTACAAAAGTTGACCAATATTAATCCTTATTAGATGAATGATTTTGTACGCAATGCGAACCCAAAACAGCAAATTACAGCTGACTAGGTTAAATCGTTGAATGTTGAGACACTTCGATTGGAAAATGCATTTAGGATCATGCCTCAAAATGGGACACGTTTTTATGGGGGCGACGTCAGAACATGAACCAATATTGAATATTTTTTTATTTATTTTTTTTTTCTCAGGGGAATTTTATAGAAGACCAGAAGATTATCATAGTAGTCTTATATGAGAGAGGAACTTATTATTCTCATAAAAAGATCAGAAGAAGATCTGTAGGTTCAGGAAAACACCTGCAGGTCCTCTAATAAAAGTTCACAGGTTGGTTGCTTTCTATATCATATACATGATGTCGTACGACTTAGCCCAAACTCATCATACGTTATTCTGAACATTATTCCGAAATATATAAAAATTGGAAAGCCCGTGAGTATTTGGTCACAATTTACGTGAAATCGAAGGGAAATATAAAAAGAGTCTCACAATTTCAATAGGGGTATGGTCCTTGGGTTCATTACATCATCGCTATACACAACAATCTGACATGCGTGAATCGACTCAGAAATATATCCTAAATATATCCTCATGAAAAGACCCACGAAAAACACGACACATACCACCTATTCGTCGACTATAGAGACGCATTCGACAGACCTATCCGTTCAGAGGTATTTAAAGCCATGTCTGCGTTCGGCATTCCTGCAAAATTAATACGGCAATGCAGGATAACTTTAAGTGACACAATGTCAAGTGTTAAAGTCGGAAAGGACCTATCGGAGACCTTCAATACCGAACGAGGATTCAGACAAGGTGACAGTTTGTCGTGTGATCTTCTTAACAATGTCATACCAGATGGAAAATGTCATACCAGACGCAAAGGTGAACAAAAATGGCACTCTGTACACCAAACAACACATGTTACTCCACTACACCGATTACATCGATATAATGGGTCGAACATTGCGAGCGGTAACAGCCACCTTTGAACAAATTGAGAAGGAGTCTGCCAAAGTGGGTCTGGCAGTAAACGGCGAGAAGACCAAGCTGATGGTATCAACGCGCAAGACGTCTAGTAGATTCGGACCAACTGTGGAACTTGAGAACTACAGCTTCGAGGTAGTTAAAGATTTTATATACCTTGTTATCGCCATAAATAAAACGAATGACATCAGTTTTGAAATTCGAAGAAGGATGTGATGGCCAGCAGATGCTGCTATGGTCTAAGTAAGCAGTTTAGAAACAAGGCCACCTCTCGCCAAACCAAACTCATACTTTACGCTGTTATATGGATCATCTGCTTGCGCAAGTACCCATGGCGCAAGCAGATGAGGCATCTCTTGGAGTGTTTGAAAGAAAAATTCTCCGAAAGATCTACGGGCCGATATGCGTCGACGGTGAATATCGGCGTCGAATGAACCACGACCTTTACAAATTATACGCGGACATCCACATAGTCAGTCGTATTGAGTTGCAGCGACTACGATGGCTAGGCCATGTTGGGCGAATAAATGAGAATGCCCCAGCTCAAAAGGCATATAAAAGCGAGCCTACTGATGTTTCCCGTAGAAGGGGAAGGCCACGAACCAGATGGAAAGACTGAGAAGAAAACAACATCTTGGAACGTGGCCTTTCAAATTGGAGGAGATGCGCACAAGACCAACGCGATTGGAAATCTTTTTTAAGCTCGGCGTATGGAACAAAAATTCTGTAACAAGCCAGCTAAGTAAGAGGATCGCGGTGATCGCTGAGGATCGGTTGTCGTTTACTAAAATATTTACATATTCCAATGGGAGGTAAGGTCAAAAAAGGAGAGAAAAACACCAACAACAAATACCCCTCGGTGGCATCTGCACTCTACGGTCTCCGCTGAGGGAATAAGAAGCAGATATGATTGACTGAGTTCGGGAAGTTGAGTCAGAACGTATCAAACTTATACACTAAGTATATCCTCAAGAATAACTATGAGTTTATCTTGGTTCCATCTGCAATTTACACATAAATCCACAAAGACATTATAGTGTGGTGCAGGATACAAAAATTGGGTATTTTCATGTGATACTGATCACCTTTTTTTTGATTCTAATCACCTGCTCATGGAAGCCCCACTCTCAATCTGGTGCTATAAGGTCGATTTTCATTCGAGAAATGTTCTCGGGAAATTCTGCACGTAATTTATTCACGGGATAACCATAACCCTTCCACGAGTTACGTAGGCAGGTTTGTATAACAACAAATTGAACAAAACACTTATTCATTCACTCAAGCTTTCAATTCAGACATGGAAACGTGTTCATTGAATACTTTTCCTCGACGAAAAAAAATCACAAAGAAAAAACACATGCCTGTTCAAAAGAACGTGTTTTAATTACAAAATGTTTATATTTCAATTGCTTTGTTTTTTTCTAGTTTGTATATATTTCAAAATTTACTACAAATACGTTTTAAATAAATCCATAACAAAAATAATGTGAATTTCAAATTATTATTCTTACCACAATGCAATCAAAGAGGGGGAAAGTAAAAAATCTTGAGGGACTTGATAGGTAATATAAGTATATACGATGTAATTGAATAAAATAACGGAAAATGTAACTTTACAAGATCATTAAAAATTGTGCCGGCTTCGACTGATCTTTGTAAAAAAAGAACATGGGGTTATAAAGGTCTAGCTTTTCGATACAATTTTTATACCCGACACTACACTGAGGTACAGCTATACAGACCTCTTTCAATTTCTCCAAAGTGTTATCCGCCAATTAAATTCAGAGCAAAAATTTGACTTAGCGTCCCTCTTTGATTATGTTTTATTTGTTTGAAAACGAAATTCTTTTAGTAACATCAATTATTTTTGTTGAATTTAATGAAGACAACTTTAATCACATTCTTTTTTTTAAAGCAAAAACATTTTGTTAAAATTTCCGGCTACTGCCGCTACACTTTTTTTTCAATAACGCGAATTACTTGTATGTGGTGCTTGTATATTTTTTGTTAGTAACTTTTTTTATCAGTGACATTTGTCGGAGATAAAAAAGTTTTTGTTGTTGTCATGAAGTAAAAAACAATTGCTGGTGAATAGAATGAAGTAATGTGAAGAATAAAAACACACCAACGTTAAAAAAACAACAACAACAAAAAACATTAAAAGATAATAAATTAAAAAAAATAGTACAAAAAATAATTACAATTGCAAAACGAGAAACAAAAACCGAAAGTGAAGAAATGTGGTAATCGAAAATAAAATGCAGAAATATGAACACAATTCAACATGTGATAATATCGCAAAAAATAGAGAAAGGAATCAAAACAATAACAGAGGCTATTGATAAAATATTTATAGCTGGAATAAATTTGACGGAGAGACTGAAAGAAGCTAATATGAAAGAAATAATAAAAAAGTTCTCACTGAGGATAATTTCAGTAGGTCTGGGAGAGATTTTTATATTTGATATGGAAAATGTGATAAATCAGTCCTCGTTTTGGTATAGACTCCATATTAGGCATTCCCCAATATTTGGTATTTTTTGGGGGATTTTGGGGACGTATTTCAACCAAAATTGTTGTAACTTTTATTTTACATTACCATTGGTTAGAATATCTTCCTACCAAAAATTAAGAATATTGGTCAACTTTAATCCTCATATAAGAGTTACCTCCAATTTTAAGTATTTTTTGGGAATTTGAAGGCGTTTTTCAATTACATTTTGGAGGTACCGTTACATGTGACCTACCTTAAAATGTGGACCAATGTTGATCCTTATTAGATGGATGATTTTCTACGCAACGGGAATCCAAAATAAAAAAATTACAGCAGAATAGGTTAAAACGTTGAATAAAATACAATTCAATTGGAAAATGTCTAGGAAATGTGTGTAAGACCACTTCTCAAAATGGGAGAAACCTTTATATGGGGACTGTGTCAGAACATGAACCAAAACTGAACATTTTCTCCATAGATATGTTTACTCTTCAGCTATGTAAAAGAAAGAAAAGTCCTTATTTCTGATGGCGGGCATGATAACTCATCAGTGGAACATCGGAATCCGGAAATTTCAACGGTGTTAGAAAGAGTACATGTCTGGATCTCGTATGAAGTAGGATTATCGACTTCGCTCAACATTTAACAAAATGGCGGACCTTTGACAAATTTTTTTGGGAAATTCGACTATTTTTGACCACAAACTATGTTAAAAAATAAGGAATCTCTTCACCGATTGGCTTTATCCTTCATACGAGAGCTATACACTCCCAGAGAAACGTGTCAAAATTTGGAACCGATTGGATTATTAGTTTTTGAGTTATTGTGCCCGCCATTCGAAAAAAAATTTGTTTCACGAAAAATGCGTTTAAAGTTTGAGAAGCCCCCTTGCCGTCACTTGATGCTAGTACAATAAATCTACTAAATCTTCAAGAGTTGTTGAGATTTTCACTTGAAATTTTGTAGGGACATTTTAGAATTAGAGTAGATTAGAATAAAATAAAAAAAATTGACACCGATAATGGGAGGTCCCCTTAATACGTTAAAAATTGGCTGTAGTTTGATATTTTATTTCTCACTGGGTAGAAAATCTGCCTATTACATATTTTTTCAGTTCCATGGCAGCTTCCATATAACTTTTTTCTGGATTTTTTTAACCTTATTGTCTATAGTTGGGGTTGTTATAAATTATATAAACTTCAACATAACGGTTCCCCCACTTTTCGTTATTTTGAGGTTTCCAGACATGTTTTTTCAACCGTCAGTATGTTCATGCTTCAAGCTCAATTTTCCAGACTAGTACATATTTTTCGTCTGGTGGCAATTTACCCATGCACAAACCCCATATCTAGGTCACGATCAATATTAGGTATTTTGAATATCAACCTCGTGGTGAAGGGTAAAATATAATTTTAAAAATATACTCCATGATCACTGCCTAAAAAATCCGCAAGGAAAATGTAAAGTCACACGAGGCTATTATAAGTATCAGTTTCGATATATGAAAGTGGATTTATATGCTATAA
Source organism: Musca vetustissima (assembly GCF_032173495.1). Classification (NCBI taxonomy): domain Eukaryota; kingdom Metazoa; phylum Arthropoda; class Insecta; order Diptera; family Muscidae; genus Musca; species Musca vetustissima. The sequence continues at coordinate 205,549 of NW_026879862.1, forward strand.
CAGGTCGTATTGTAATGGTGCACAATGACTTTTTATACTCTTCATTTCGAATTACTTCAAAGATTTCAGGCAAAAAATAAAAACGTGGTACTCAAAATTTTCCGCTCCACATCTTCATTACGAACACACGTCGCCAAATTAAAAAAAAAATCAATATATTTTGCCGGGCCGAATCGCTTCTACTCCTCACAATGTGGTATGCATTCAAAATGTCATAAAAAGGGTTGGAAATTTCAAATGGTGTCTATGACGTTGTAAATTGTCTGGTAGTAGGGTGTTTATTTGGGAAAAAGAAATATCAAATTCCAGCAATAAGGTTAGACTAGGAGCTTCAAATTAAGACGGTCCTTTATATAGGAGGTGTGTGAAAAACATCAACGTATATTGAAAATATCATGAAAATAATTTTCTTATTCTAATTTGGATTCCGAAATGCCAAATTACAGCCACATCGGAGCCAATACCTTAGAAATATCGAAAATAGGTGGGGTCCTTATATGGGGATTATGTCAAAAAATGAACCTATATCGAAAATTTTCTGAAAAGAATTCGGAATGCCAAATTACAGCCACTTCTGTGGGAATTTAATCTCCGTAATACGGGCAACGGGGTGTTCAAAACCTTTAGCACTATCGAAATTATCTTCTAAAATGTTTTCAAGCCCCCAATAACTCGGAATGCCAAACTACAGACACTTCGGTGGGAAAATACTGCTATGTCAAAACTTGGACCTATATAAAATGTCTGCAGCAAAAGAACTGGGAATACCAATTTACCACCACTTCAAACATGGATCTACCTTGTCAATTTTCTGTATATATCCATGTCTGCCTCTAAGATTCCGCAATGCCACAACTACATCCACTTCGGGTAGAAAGTGCGGCTAAAACCTTGAAAATACCAAAAATTGAGCGGTACTTTTACATGGAAGCTATACCGAAAAAGTGACTAAGTATTGATAATTTTTGGTAGGATTAGATCTTAATAAGTCCATACCATGAGGGTACTGCCATATCGATGCCGCCTATACTAAAACTTGGACAAATATATCCAATTTTCAGTATTGGATATGTCCTGGGAGTAGTAGCAATGTTTGTGCAACATTTCAAAGCTCCAGTTTAAATATTTCGAGCTCTTGTAGAAGTGGACCGATAGCCTCATCTGCTAACATTATACAGTCCTGGTGAAAAATATTAGGTTGCGTAAACTTTGGTTCAAATCAGATACTTTGTTCGCATTATATTGTATGGGAGGTACCAGAAGAAGTTGATCGATATTTCCCATCTTCGAACTTTGGAAAAAATACAACTATGTACAAAGTTCGGATGAAATCGATTGCTCCCTTCGAGAGTTATCCTCAATGCTAACAGAAATATAAATATATTAATATATTTATAACAAACAACGTTGGATTGAATTATATATACCCTGTTCCAGAATCTGCAAGAATCTACAATTAATCAAAATTAATTTTGATTTACCTTTAAAAAAAGCTTGAAAAGTGTAATTAATTTTTGAGTACGAGAACAGGCCAATAAATTCTTAGAGACGGATCATCTCCAATCATTATTATTTTTCAAAATAACTTCTTCGGTACGTACATCTTTCCTACTCTGCAAACCACTGCTTGTCTTCTTCCAACTATTAGTTGTTGCAAAAAATTACAAAAAAAACTCTTCCATAAAACAACTCACTAAAAAGAAAATCTCCAAGTCCAGCGAAAAAAAGCCAACTGAATGATTTAACCGGAAGTTTAGACATGACACGTTCGAACGCCCAGACGACAAAAACCCAGCAAACAAGTGGGGGAAACTACACAAGAAGCTAAAACCCAAAAAAGCAACAACAAAATTCATACAAACAAAACAATAACAGCAAATCAATTAGACAAACAATAAAAATTAAAAATCGTAAAAAAATAAAAACAAAATAAAGTTCAAAGAAATTACTTTGCAAATTTTTAGATGTGATAATTTTATTTGCAGTCATCGTCTTCTTTTGCATTTTCATTGTCGGGTTTTGTTTTTGCTTTTATTCGCAAGCATTTAAATATTGTTTTCTTTTTTTTGCAAATCGTTTTGCCGGCTTTTATGCCCAAAACAAATTGTTGCATGCGCTTTGGAGAGTGTGTTGGAGTGTGTGTGTTCATTTAACAGTTAAGGGCTATTAAAATAGCATCCAAAAATGGCAAATGGTCACAACCTAAACATATCGGAAGTGTGGCGTTTGTTAGGTAGTAGTGATTTTGATTTTGCCTCCGGGAAGAATATTTAATTAATGGTCGATATAGTAAAAGGCAATGACAAAAACAATGGCAAATAATTATGGAAAAGGGAGTTCTAACATTAGAATAGTGGTTGGGTGACTTTTATGGCGCGAAATTCAATATGGAAATTGTGGAAGACTTGCAAAAGTCTATAGAAAGCTTGAAAAAAACGAAGACACAGAAGGTCGTTTATGGGTGATATATAATTGGTCCGATAAGATAGGACTTAATGAAAATCAATTAACAAAAGGAAATCCTAAAAATTATCTAATACCGTCGAAGACTGGAAATCCATTACTACAGAAGGTATCCCTATTAGTAGGCAGTCGGTATAAGGAAGATCATTAGGAGGTTTCCTGTATTTATAAGCCCTGTCTTGAGCTGACAGTAGACCTACACACGATTTAGAAAACCTATGAAAGCCATAAACAACGGTCTCTGTACCTGAAGAAGGCCAGATTTGTATAGACTACCCAAGAAGACTTTCAGTCCTTTAACTTTTTCGATACCATTTTTATAACCTCCACCTTACATAAGATGGATATCTATTATATTATGTTGGGGAAAAATAAATCCATTATTTTTCCGGCAGAAAATGCCGATAAAATCTAATAACCGGATTGTGACTGGAGATGAGAAATGGATCACATACGATAAATCTGTGCGAAATCGATCGTAGTCAAAGAGCGGTGAAGCACCTCAAACGGTTACCAAACCAAGACAAACGGCCAGGTAGGTTCTGCTATGCATGATTATGAGTTACTTCCATACGGCCAAACGCTAAATTCTGATCTCTACTGTCAACAACTGAACCGTTTGATGATAGCAAATGACCAGAAAAAGCCAGAAATGGCCATCAGGATATCGTTAGGCCACACGCATCTACAGTGACTCACCAGAAACTTCGGGAGCTTGGTTGGGAAGTTTTACTGCATCCGCCATACAGTTCGGACTTGGCACCAAGCGATGATCACTTTTTTCTTGCATTGCAAAATTTCTTTAATGATAAAAATCGACTACTTAAGCTTTTATGATAATATGCAAAACGGTGCATATTTGGACATATCGGATATTCCGAAGGACTTAATTTAACCTATATTACATATAAAAATAATGGATTTATTTTCCCCTGTCCTAATATATTCCATCAAGACCAGGAGTAGTCCTTGTAAATCCATCGAAGAAATAATATAGGATGTAAATGAGGTCTATACTTGGAGATCATAAATTAGAAGACCGCATACCCTATCGAAGACCTGAAGTAGTTAATATATCTTTATATACGACATAAAAAAAGTCTTGAAGATTCTATTGAATACCTGAAGCGGAACTTCTGTACCTACCTTTCAATTTTTGGTGGAAGACATTCAGATAATGTTATGTACATCAGAGCCCCGACTTCCGTCGTTAATTGTGATCGGAGAAATTCCAAGCTAAATGAAAAACCGAAATTTCTAAAAAGTGACGCAAATCGGAATTGAGGATCTTATGTTTATACATTATGGACCTACTATAGGTCTAGAAACCTATAGTATGTTCTCTGTCTATCCCTTTTTCAATAGAACATTAATAAAGATTCGTAAACGACCAATAGAAGTCCTTACAAATAGTTAACTTCAAAGGAAGACAGATAACAAACTGCTACGAGTTCTTTAGAAGACCTTATATATCTGTTAAAAACTTCAAGAATAGCTTCTATACTTGTAGAAAAGCAAAGCCAGAGGGCCGAAGAATAAAATGTATTTGTTAGAAGATTTAGTTCTAAAAGGCCCACAGAATGAGCTCTGGATATGGAAGAACTACATAATGAAGCCTCTCCATTTGTATAGAGAATTTAGAGTACCTTGTTAAAGATCCTCCATCGAAATTGATCTTAATTTTTTTTAATTCTTATATATAATCTTTAATTCCATAGAAGTCCTGTGGGAGGTATGTTTTTGGTCGATGTAAGATGAGAACATTATATTTTAAATTTTATACCCTCAGTCATGTAATAGTGGGTGTACTAATAATGTTATTACGTTTGCAAAATTCGATGATATATTCTTCATTCTACGAACTTTTGAAACTGGCTAATCGTGTCTTCTGTTTATAGAGAAAACTATTTCTGCAGAGAGAGGACTCTATAGATAAACAGACTGTCTTATGTTATATAGATATAGAAGGTTGTCTTTCTATAGAAGACTTATCGAAGGTCTTTTGTCTGTAGAAATTCAATAGACGGTATTCATCATATTGAACATCAACAAAAGGCCACCTTGAGTGATATTCTGCCAATGAAAGACATGTGAAGATCCTTCTGGATATTGAATATTTTCTGGAAATTATCAGTATACAGACTAATTTATCTAGATCAAATACAGTGTCTTCCGTTTAAAGAAGAGCAATAGAAGTTGTTATGTTTATTGGAAACCAGCAGAAAATCGTCAGACTATACAATATTAGTTTGGGGAAAAATAAATCTATTATTTTTTCTGCAGATGATTTCTCGTAAAGCAACGATCAAACAATTTCAGATTTGTGCTCGTTGGAAGGGTGACATTTCGCAGTAAACAAATATTTTGGTGCATTCAGTTGTATGTTACAGGGTGTTAAAAATGGAAGTGAACAAAGAGAAAATTCGGTAGATTTTACAGTTTTTCTTGACAAAGGCGAAAATGCAAGCCAAGCGGCAAAATTGTGAATGGTGTTTATGGTTCCGCTACTGCAACAGCCATTTGTGTACAACTTTGGTTTCGTAGATTCTGTTCAGGAATTTCTGATGTTAAAGATGCACCTCGCACAGGCAGGCAGTTCGTCGAAAATATTGATAACATCGGAGAAATTCCTTTAAAATGACAACAAATCATAAAACAACACGGAGCATGTTTGGCCCAAATCGGACATTCCGAAGCATGTAAAATAAATTCATATAAAAATAATGGATTTCTTTTTCGCCAACCTAATATACAAAGTTCTTCTATCTTCAGAACATTTAATGGCTTGTGCTGCTGTATGAACTCCAAGCTTGGTGTGGCAAGACAAAATTGTTATTGTTGCAGTTGCTGGTTCTGCTGCGAACGATGAAGAGGAAAGAGATAAACGTTTCAGAGAAACAAAAAAAAAACTTTAACATTTAAGTCACGCGTAGGTGTTTAACCGACAACCGATGTTTAATTGCTAATTGTTGGAAAATGGTAAGACAGACGGCGATGATGATGATGATGATCGCTGAAGACAAACGAGCAAATAAACAACCAACACACCCCGTTTAATTTGTATGATGGTTTGACGAAGAGGTTGTAAGGTTGCGGTATTGTGCCTCCATTTTACATCTGACTGAGATTATAGGTTATAGTAAGAAAAGAAGAATTGACATAGAGGTTGAAGAATATTTTCTAAAATATGGTAAGATTGAGAATTTCGTCAGCATAATTTTTAAGGTGAGCTCTCTTTCTATTTTGAATTAGTAGAAAGAGAAGTTAATACGAATATTAGAAATTTCGGTGCTGCAATTTTGGCATCTCCAACGTATAGGCAGGAAGAACTATTCGAAATTTTAAGTCGAGAATGGAGGGTGATCTTCTTAAATCAGTTCGGCGTATTTTTCGTATGAAAATGGTAACCTCCGATAAGGGAACCTGTCAATATTCGATAATTTGAGGATTTTTATACCCTCCACCATAGTATGGAGGGTATATAAATTTTGTCATTCCGTTTGTAATTCATCGAAATGTTCATTTCCGACCCTATAAAGTAGAAAAAAGTAGAACGTATGGTTCCGCATACCTATTCCCTTTGTGAAGGTTCCAGAAGTTGTGGACCGATATTCCCCATCTTCGAATTTGAACTAAGTTTGGAAGAAAAAAATATGGGCAAAGTTTGGATGAAATCTAAATTTTCTGAAATGGATTTGGTCCAAAGAAACATGGGGTCTAGAACCAATATTTCGATGAGGCACATTTTCACCGTGTTAAAGTGTATACACCCCCATTAGCCATAAGGCTGAGGGTATAATTATCCATTAAAAATTTCTGAAATTTGTATTATTACATAATCCGTTTTTAGAAATGTCGGTATAGGTCCACTTTTTGCATTTCTAGTACCTATATTTGCATTTCTAGTAACTGTCAGTATATCTATGGTGGAGGGTATCCAAAGTTCGACCCAGCCGAACTTAACGCTCTTTCACTTGTTTGATTTAAACCGATTTTTTTTATTTTAGGTTCATATTGGAGCACCTTTTCGTGTAGCACCTTATAAAAAGGTACCTCCCTGAATTGGGTAGCATTTTGGATTCCCATTCGATATGAAAACCTTTTCACTTGTGAAAAATATTTTTCTTAAATAAAATCCACGATATATTTTAAAAATAATTGTGTTTGTAGGATTATTAAATATCCCCTGAATATACACAAATGTTATAAAGCGATTATGTTACAAAAAATATGCACAAGAGAAAAGCTAAGCAAATCTTCAGTCGCATCACGATCGACATCAACATTAATGACAACTTTTATTATCATCATTAGGCAAAATGATGATAGTATATAAAATTTTTATATATTTTTAAAAATTCTCTCAAACGCAGAGAGAAGAAAACAAGGAAGGAAAAATAAACTCAAAACACAAACTTCGCATACACAATTTTATTAAGCCCCCTCTTCGTTAACCACATTCATGAATATGAATAAAGCAACAGAGTTGAAAAGATGATAAAAAAACTGTTGCGTTTTTTTATAGCTGTTTATGTTAAATTTGTCGTCCCAGTAGTTGTTGTTACTAGTGTACAACAACAACATTATGAACTTTAAAAGACAATAAAACGACAAGTGATACTTATTATAGAAGACTGGCGGGGTTATGACATTTATCTGCACACACACATTTGTGCCCCTCGTTAGCTCGCTCCCTCTCTAGACATTTAATGGTCATTTCCCAGAATGACCAGTGTGACCATGCCATGGGCAGACCATCTAAAAATTTAATACAGGCGCTCATTAAATTAATAAAGACAACCTAATTTGCCAGGAATTAACAACATTTTTGCTCATAAAATATTTAACACAAATTGCTGGTATTAATCGGGGGAATTAGTTTCGTAATTTTATTAGTTTTACACACTAGAAAATAAAGGATAAATGAGAAATGCAACATGCGGAGAGTTTTTATATACATAACGAATAAAAAGAAATAATAACGAATTGATATTTTAATTTCTAAAAAAATAATTATTCAATCGGATGTCAAGACGTCCGAAAAAATCAAGCGTGTGGGGTTAGCCGATAGTGATGTTAAGGGGACCTTCTATTATTGGATTCAAAAAATTCGATTATTTCGATTGCCTAACTTAAGCCATAAAATGGGAGACATGAGAACCAACATAAAGTAAAAAATCTTGCATCTCCTCCAATAAAAAAGAAAGGCAAATTAGTCAATTTTTCAATCTTTAACATTTTAGCGAGCATGTCCTCTATTTTTGGAAGGCGCTAAGAATGTATAAGGATGTCTTTTATACACAAATCCTTTATGGTGTATTCTTGTTATAAAATGATATTCGAAGAAATTAAAACTTGAAGATGTAATCAGAAAGGTTTCCAAAACCATCATCTACAGACGTAATTTAGGAGGTACTCTAACAATTACGTCGCTTTAACACAATTACGAAACTTTATAGATAGGGAAGAGCTTTCGAAGATTAAAATCTTTTTTAATAATATGTGATTTACCTTATTTAAAAATATCACACTTTAAAAGAACCATTTGTCGAACTTACCTAAAATGAGAAAAGAAGAAACATAATTATTGCAATATTGTTTTAAAATCAAATATAAATATTATTAAAGGAAATAAATCGATAAAGTTAAACATAATAACTAAAATAAATTATTCTGTTTAAAGAATTACTCGAAAAAACCGAAGGCATAATAACAGAAATTGAGGACGTAAATACGACCTTAAATATACTGAAGAGACTGTGAGATAAACATTTTTCGAATAAAGATTTGTATCCTCAGAAAGCCTGAAATTCCTAATTATAGGCAATGGAGGTTAAGGTTTGCCGCTTCCAAATACCTAAAATGGTGCAGTTATAAGGGGGTCTATTCCAAAACACTGAAATTTTCATATCCTCAGCCTTATGGATAATGAGGGTATATACACTTTAATACGATGAGAATGTGCGTAATCGAAATATTAGTTTTATACCCCAATCGATTTACAAATGTCCATCCGTCCGGCCGGCTCGATTTCGTCCAAACTTTGCACATCGTAATATTTCTTCTAAAATTATTTTAAGTTCGAAGATGGGGAATATCGGCCCACCTCCCACACAAAATGGTCAAGTTATGCAAAAAATTAATTTTATAATATCATGCCAACGGACTGTCCGATTTGAACCAAACTTTGTCCGATGATGGAACCCATTGGCCCACTCCTTCTGGTACCTCCCCCACACATAGTCAGAATTTGCAATATTTGTAAATCCAATGTCAGGCGAATAGAATGTCTGACTGTTCCACTCCTTCTGGTGGCTCCCCTTAAATGGTGAAAATTTTATATATTTATTTTACCCAAACTTTGCACAAACCATTGTCTTTACAAAGTCTAGATTCCAAAGATGGGGTCCATTAGTTCACTCCATCCGGTACCTCCCACCAATAGTCAAAATTAACACTATTTATAAATACTAAATTAGGCGATAAGAAATGTCCATTTTAAACCAAACATTGAGCACCCTCTTATATTTAAGATGGGACCTATTGGTAATAAACGTATATCTTATATATAGGTATAATAATATAATCTGTGTGCAAACCATAGCCTGGCGACTGACACTTTTCTTATTATATTCTATTTTTATTTCCAAAATGCAAAAACATAAGCCGACAAATTCGGCTTGGACCGTTATGGCAGGATATGCCAAAACATGGACATAAAAAATGTTTTTTTGTCATGAGGATTTTTATCCTCCCTCTGTCTGTTGAATAGAACTCGGAATACTGAATATAGAGCCTCCATTTTTTCACATACTACTACTCCTCCAATGTTTTGAATTAAAAATGTGATTTACCGGTTCATGTTTTAGTATAGCGCCCATATAGGCGCGATTTTCATTGGGTAGAAAATATGAATAACAAACGTTAACAATATTGGTCCAAGATTCGGAGTAGCCTCAATAAAACGATGTATTGTAATTCGGTTAATCGTAGTTGGGTACGCTTTTAAACCGAATTGGGTCTAATTTATATTTTGAGGTTCTCATTGGGTGTCAAATCTGCCTTCCAAAGATTATCACTATATCTTCTCGCTTTGGTGTAGACCCCATATAACGGCATCTGCAATATTTGGTATATTGATGTGTTCGGTCATAACCTAATTATCCAGCCGAGAGTCTGTTGTGTGATATTTCGTTTTATCGTAGCATGTTGGGTATTTTGAATTTGCATCTCAGTGCTGCACGGCCGAATTTTTGTACCAAAAGAAACCATAATTTTTTGAGCTATTGTCAAATTGTTTGGGATCCATATAGAACAAACCTTTATTACGGTCAGTTTCGAGTAGACAGGACATTTCATATTGGTTTCCAATAGACGGAAGACCTCATGTCGGTATCTATACATAATACCTCTTCTGTTAGTCTTCTATAGCCCGAAAACATCCCGTCGACCTTCTATTTCACCTCCTACCGACTTTCTACACTGAGAAGGTATATCATTGGTCTTCTATAATCTGAATAACTATCGTAGATTCACTTTAGTTCTTCTGTCGGTCTTCTAAAGCCAGACGTCCTCCTGTTGGGCATCCATAGCCAGATGATTTCAAATCGATCTTTTATAGCAGAATCAAAAGTCTCTTAAAGATGTCTTCTTATTTTTGTTCTATATATAGAAGACCTCCACTTGGGATGTATTCTCTTGGGTTATATAAGAATATATAGCAGATATTCTGCTATGAAGACTTCAGATTCGTCTTTTACAGAAGCCTTCCTATTGGACTTCAATATATAGGAGCACTCCCAACCATATTGTTCTTGTTTGCTCTCCTTCGGATGTCTACGCAGAGATTATCTACACTTTAGATGTCACTATAAAGAAGAGCTGATATTGGTCTTCATTTTGTTCATATTGGTCTTTTATAAATAGAAGCCCTCCTATTGGTCTAATATAAAATTATAATGTGGAGAATCCTATTGGTGTTCGAAGAGATTATACCCTCTATCGGTCTGTTATAGGTAGATTTTCTCCTGTCGCTATTCTTATGGATTTAGAAACAATATTTATCAAAGTACTCTAAATAGTGGAACCAAATGATGTGTATAATAAATATTTTACTACCATTTCTAAAATTTATACCAAACACCCTAATATACGACATGACATGAAAGTATCATTGAAACAAAGATATGAAAATGAAATGAATACAAATCAAGTAGTTGATACTGGTTGTTGTTGCTCTTGTCGTCTTGAATGGGACAAACGACTGATTCCAATAACAACAAAGAGTTATATGGATATGCAACAGTGTATACACCAGTTGTCACAGTGACTCTGTAGTTAGTGACTGACTTGCTGGTTGGCTGGCTGGCTGACTGACTGAACATGAAACCAATCCTCACAATAATAAAACAACAAAGTGGGACTATTTTGAATACAGACGGACATAACGTTCGTATGGTGTCTTTATAAGCAATCACTCACATAAGATATACTAACACAATCACACACATATATAGTCAGTCAGCCAGCAAGGCAGGCAGTCAATACTGGGCCCAGAAAAATATACAGAGACAACAACAAAAACAATAAAAAAAACTGGCCTAACAACTTCTCGTTTTGCCTTTTTTGTCAGAGCCTCTCTCTCTAGAAAAATAAAGATTGATAAAAACCCGTAAACTAGCAAACAATGTTCGTTGATGTTCGGAGGAACCAAAACGATCAAGGTGGGTTCTCTCCTCACAATACAAGTATAAGCAACCTGAAATCTAAGCAACAGCAAAAAATTGCTCTCTTTCTCTGATGCTGGCCCGCATATCTCTTCCCTCGATGATTTAAAGATAAAAGCAACAAAACCCGTCAATAATATTAAAGCCTGAAATATAGAAGGAAATTGAAACCGCAGGTTATGTTTAGAGAGAACACGGCGCGCATGCGCTCAAAAGAGACAAACCCATCTACAACACTACGAGAGTCGCCCTATAAACCAAAGTTAGAGGGTAAGACAAGGCAACAGCAACCCAGCACACAAAACCCATTTCAATTTTGTTGTTGTCTTTCTTAATCTCGGCAGGAATAAACAACAAAACCCAACAACACCACCAACGTAACAGAGCATTTATAAGCCCAGTGATCAACAAGCAAAACCGCGCGCCTTTAAACTTTTCGTTATGCGGTTTACGTTTAGGCTTTGCGACCAATCCGCCAAGCCACCAGGCTAAGCCATACAAAAGAAGGTGATCAGGCCAAACAATCGCTGAAGACAATCAATGCTGCTGCCGCAGCTGATGACGACAAACATTTTCGAGAGCCATAAAAACAAACGACGACGACAACAACAACAACGTTGTCGAATACATGCTGTGCTTGTATAAAAAGGTGGGGAGACCGATGCAAAAGACCCAAAACGAGACTAAAATATAAAATAAAAAATATGGCTCAATGTAAGCCAAATTTTAAAATAAAAATCAAAACCTTTTTTGAAAAAAATATATTCAAATCATAAACGAAAATCCGAAACATTGAAGTGTGGCGGGGGTTTTCTGTTGTTTTTTAACGAAGTTTTTACAGTGGAGGACATAATTTTGTATCAGAAAATAGAGGAGGCCTTTTGTAGAAAAAAATTGACTTCCAGAACTGTTGGTCTTCTAAAGCCCGAAGATTTTATTTAGATTTTCACAGCCAGGAAAACATATGTTGGTTGCATATAGTCACAAAAATACCTGTATGTTGTTAGGGGATATTTTATCGGCCTTCTCCAGATAAGATCCCCTGTCGGATACGCAAAACACATCAAGTCGGTATCCGAGAGACAAAACATCTCCGGCTGAGATTTTTTAGACTCAAACAGAGAGAAATCTCTTGTAAGTCCTAAAGATTTTCTGTAGGATTTTTATAAACTCATGTTAGGGGTTCATAGCCATTTATTTATGTATTTCTATCGGCTTTCTAAATTACCTCTCATTGAGCATCCACAGTCGGAAGACCTCCTGCCAGCCTTCTATAACTATTGTAGCCTTCAATACTCAGGTCGCCTCTGGGATAGACAGAACACCTTGATTCGGTATTCGACAGATAGAACACCCCTAGTCAGTTTAAAGATATTTTCCTGTAGCCAAACTGCCGCCATCTTATATAGTAAGAATACCTCCAATAGGTAGATATTGTATAGCTAAAATAACTTAAATCAACCTTCTAGAGGCTAATGACTTCCCACAGTATTAGAGTAGATAGGTTACCTCCTATTGGTTCTTTTACAGAGTGATAATTTTATATTAATCTTCGATAAACGAAGACTTCAAGTCGGTATCTATAGATAAGTTTTCTTCAGTCAGTCTTCTATAGTCCTGAAGCCTGACATCGACCTCCTATCGGTCTTCCACACCCAAAACAATATTTCCTGTACATCTTATTCGTGTTCTATAGCCGACTATAAATGGCGACCAGAAGACCTCCTGGTCGCCATTTTTAGTCAGATCCTATCGATCTTCTTCCTTCCGCTGAAAATTCTGTAGGTATTCTATAAACAGAAGATCTCTTACAAGTCATCAGTAACCACAAGATTTTCTATTAGCCTCCTAAACACATAAGACCGCCTGTCGATCTCTCTCATGCAGGTCATATATCGCCAGATGACCTCCTATGAATATCCTCTAGCCAGAAGACCTGTTGTAGATCGTGAATAACCAGAAGACCTCTGCTACTCTTCCCTAGGCAGAAGACCTGTCAATATTCTTTACCAACGTGATTATTTGTCGATCTTTTACAGTCAGCGGAACTCTTGTCGGTATTTTATAGACAAAAAATCACATGCCAGTCTTTTATTGACAGAATACGCCACATCGGTCTTCTATAGCTAGAAGATCTTCTATTGACCTTCTAAAGCAGAAAGACCTACTACAAGTCGTCTATAGGCAGAATACCTGATACACATAAGACATCCTGATACACATAAGACATCCTGTAAATCTTCTATACCAAGAAGACTTGCAATGGATCGTCTATATCCAGGAGACCTCCAGTCAATATTTTAGACTTATCAAAATTCCTTTAGGTCTTCAGCATACACAAGGCATCCTACAAGTAGTCAATAGGTCACATATACGCATCGATATTCTTCATGTAGGTATACATGAAGAATTCCATCTATCGATCTTATACAGCCAGATGAACTCCTATTAAAATTATGTAGCCAATGGACCTAAAATAGATCGACAATAACCAGCAGATCTCTCAAGTCAGCGGAACTCCTGTAGGTTTTCTATAGTCAGAAGGCCACCAATCGTTGTTCCACAGCCGGAAAATCTCCTATCGGTCTTCTAAACTAGGATGACCAATTGTATGGCTTGTAGCAGTCATCTATATGCAGGAGACTTGATATTACCCTTCAATATGCAGAATTCATCCTGCAGATCTTCTATAACAATGTGACTTCCAATCGGTCATCTATATCCGGGAAATCTCCAGACGATATTCTAGCCCTCAGAACTTCTGTCGGTCTTCTTTATCCAGAAGTGCAGACAGTAGGTTATATTTTTGCCAGAAGAACTTCGATAGGCCACCTATTGCCAAAAAATTACCTGTCGATCTTTATAGCTAGGTCGTATACTGTTAGCTCTATAGCCAGAAGATCTTTTGTCAATACTTTTTGCAAATATCAGACCTCCTATTGGTCTCCTATATGTATAGAGGGTCTTCTATGACCAGAAGAACGCATGTAGGTCTTCCATTGCAAAAATAAATCTTGTCGGCTTTCTATAGTTTGGAGCCCACCTGGCAGTATTCTATAGTTAGGAGGACCCCAAATGTTCCTTAATATGTAAATTCTATTTTATCGGTCTTCTATGAATAGAAGATATCCCACCGATCTTTTAGAAACATTTTATGAGTATCGAATAAACAGAAAACCGCTATCCGTCTTCTGTATTCAGTTTTTAATAGCGAAGCGACCTCAAGTCGACCTTTTCTAGGCAGAATAGAAAAAGTCAACAGACCCGAAGAACCCCGGTAGACCACCGATAACCAAAAGACATCCTATCGGACATCTATAAATACGAGACCTCCTATCAGTTTTCTATAATATTTTAGTCGTCTATAACCAGAAAATCTCATATTTTAGATAACAGACCTTCTATGGATCCCCTATATATAGAGGGTCCTTTATTACCAGAAGATCTCCTGTATGTCTTCTCTAACAAAAATAAATCTTGTTGGTCTTCTATAGTTAAAAGACCTCCTACAAGTCTTCTAGAGTTAGGATCAGAGCACTTGTCGGTATTCTGAACGTAGTATCTCTTCTGACGGTCTATATAGAATTTCCTATCGCTCTTCTATTGCCAGTATACTTTCTGCCATCCTCCTACCAAAAATACCTCCTGGGCCCTTCTCTTGTAAGAAGGTTCTCAACTAAATAAAGGCTCTTTTATAGTCAGAACACCATCCACAGACCTTCTTCCTGCCAGTCTTCTAAAATTGATCCATTCGGCCTTCTCATGTCAAAAGATTCTCCACTATAGCCAGAACTTCGATTGTCCATAGGCTGAAGAACTTTTATATATTTTCTCTATATCCCTCGAAGAATAACTTCTCTTAGCACGAAAAAGGTCTGAACATGATCGCAACTGTGGCGATCATTTTTTACGTCAGCAATACACACATACAAAAATATTATTAAACAAACCACATAATAAATATTGAAAGAAATAAAAAAAAACAGCAACTACAAGTGACAACTTCAAACTGGTACTGGTTTTGTTTGTGCAGAAATCCCATAGCTCACCGATCTGCTCAAGCAATATCGTTGAAGAAGGAGAAAAAAACTAATAAACACTATAACCAACCAGGGACCGGGTGAAGGGGGTGCCGAACATACACCCAGTAAATCACGTTTATGTCGCGCTGTTGTTGTCTTCTACATGAGCCTGTATGGGTATGTGTGTGTCTTTTAGTGCTTGTACCTGTGGCGTCGTTTAAGTTTTACGTCGAGCGGCGCGCAACACATAACTTTTTTTCGGTATGTGGTGACCCATTAGGAAAAATAGGTTGTCTGGTGCGCGCTGCTGGTGAGCAAAATTTTATTCGCATATTGAGCTTTGCTGGGTTCTTGATGGTGGTGTAGTAGTTTTTTTATATTTTCTTGATTGGCTATTTATGGCCAACACTGCCTTGGCCAGAGAGTTAGTCAGCCAACCACCAAGTGTTAGGAGCAGCAGCAGCAACAACAGAACCAGAAGCTAGTGGCAAAAATTGTCTATAATTTGCAAAAGAATCAATTTGAATTTTTATTAATCGTTCGTTGTTCGTTGGCCTGTGTGCCCTGCAGATTTAGATTTCTGCTTCGAAATTAATTAGTATTTATTTTTTGGTTTTAGTTGTCATTAATTTGACAATAATCATATTGGGAGAGAATTTAATGTTCTTGTGGCAGAGAAGTGTGTCGTAGTGACAACAAATTTGATTTCATTAATCTTAATTATCATTGAATTGAAAACATGATTTTTAATTAATCGATAACATATGTTCGAATTCGTTTGGGGAGTTTTTTTTATTATTTTGATGAAGAAATCCATTAAAAATTGAATTGCAATTAGGGTACACAGAGAAAAGCATCGAGCATATATTGAAGCTATATCTACAAAACAGAAGACAGTCTGCTGAAAACTATATTGTGTAGGTCTTCTATAGATAGAATTCATCCTCTTGGTTTTCTATAACAAAAAAATCTCTTGTCGATATTTATAAATATCATACCTCATATTGGTCTCCTATATGTATAGCTGGTTTTCTGTAGCCAGAACATAGCCAGATGATCTCCTGGCTTCGATAGTTTGGAGAACACCTGGATGTCTTCTATAGTTAAAAGGACTCCTAAGGTTCCTTAATATATAGAAGAAGATCTTCTATCGGTCTTCCATGAATATAATATATCCTACCAATCTTCTAGAAACATTTTATGAGTATCGATTATACGGAAAACGGTCAATCCGTCTTCTAAGTTCAGAAGACCTTTTGCTAGCCTTACAAAATGAAATGATTCACAAAGGGGTGTACAAATGATTAACTTCACAATTTTATGTACACTTCAAACTTTTAATTAACTTCAGATTTGAAAATAGTATGCGTCCACGTTTAGTAGGTCGGGTGTGTTCAATAAGCATTCGTCAAATTGGTGTATTTGGTAGAAGTGGAATTATTGTAGCGGTTACGAACTGTAGATCTTCCATTTTGTACATCTATAGACCGTATGTCGATCAACTATAACCGCAAGACAGAGAAATCCCTATTGTAAGACCTATTGTTGTTCGTTTATAGTCATAAGACCTCCTTTCATTCGTATATCCCAGAATATCTCCTGTCCGTCATCTGTAATCAGAGACCCGCATATCAGACTTCCATCAAAACAGAAGACCTCAATTGGTATTTTATAGATAAAAGACTTTGTGTTGGGGTATATGTACCAGAAGCGGTTGCGAATTGTAGATATTCCATTTTTGTAGTCATATCATCATTTTTGGGCGTCTATAGTCAGAATATCCAGAAGACCTCCGCTTGCTCTTTAATAGGCCCAAGCTTCTCCTACATGTTCTTCCATAGGGCCAGGCGACCTACTATTGGTCTTCTTAGCCAGAACGAAAAACGATGGCCTGTTATTGTTCATATAATCAGAACAGCTCTTCTATAGCAGTAGACCTCCGCTCGTTACCTTATAGTCAAAGACCTCATGTTGATATTCTAAAGCAAGAAGACCTAGGGTTGCTCTCTTATAGCCAGTCGGAATTTTACAGACCGAAAAAAATGATGTCATGTATTTTTCTGTAGTATATGTTAAAAAAATTACGTTGTCATTGGATTTCGAAGATTTAAAGTATGCCGTATTTGTTTACTTCTTTTAATACCACAAGCTTGAGATCTTTAAGTCGACCACAAAATATATATTTCGACCTTTGTCAATAAATGCATTCACCATGGTATCACCACCATCGTCAATACTTTGTATTGTAAAACAAAAAATACTCCCTTTTATTTTTTCTAATTGTTCTACTAATAATACAAATAACCAAAAACCGAAACACAAACACTGGCGCCATACACCAAACCGCAAAATTCTGGGAAATCCCTTCAGAGTTGGATAATTAATACCGATTGGGGAAAAAGTGTTTATTTCTAATTTTAAAATGTCAATATTTAAAGGTTACATACAAAATAAACTATTCAGAATCTAAAATTAAATTTCAAAATAACTATGGCAAATTTTCAGAAGATGCATTAATTTCAGATTTCAGGAGCATATATTGACTTGTGCTGCGTAGTAGCAGTAAACCCTGATTTTTCGATATACAATGTTAACCATTCGGTTGGGTTTGTTGTTCGTATCAACACTTGTTTGATATATTGAAATTAGCATTTATATCGAAATAATTTGGAAAATACATATGCGAATTTTGTAACACGGTAGGAGTGTCTGAAATAATGAAACAATGGAATGTAAAACTAGATACAATCGAGTAAGTGGAAAAACGGCTCAATCGATTCTGTTAACCACAGAAACAAGGAATGAATTATGTAGTCGCGGACAGTGGGAATTGGATTGATGAGACGAATATTTCGCAGTCAATAAATTAAACCCACGAGTGACAGGAGAGCTTATCGAAAGAAAATCTATTATTGCCAACAATATGTAGATAAACCAGTCAGTTCAACAACCGAGAATCAATTCATACAAATCAGAAATACTTTAATGTAGTGATGAAGTACGAACGAGACTAGCCGAACGAATTGTCACCTTTTGTAAAATGGTTAAACTTGTCGACTCGTCTACAAAGGTGGCGACAATGAATACACACACGGTACGTAATCAAAATCAATGGCGAATACGAATAAGAAGGCTAAGGAAACTTGGATAGGGAGGCTTACCGAAAGACAATCTGTAATTGTCAATGATATGTCG
This sequence comes from Musca vetustissima, assembly GCF_032173495.1. Classification (NCBI taxonomy): domain Eukaryota; kingdom Metazoa; phylum Arthropoda; class Insecta; order Diptera; family Muscidae; genus Musca; species Musca vetustissima. Next base: position 223,955 of record NW_026879862.1, read on the forward strand.
ATAAAAATCTACGTTCAATAAACGAGAAGGAATTAGAAAATACCTGTATCGAGACCTCTACCAAGGTGTTGACTATGGATAAATGTATGGAATCAAAACCCATGGCGAGTACAAGCAAGACTTTTGTCGTGGCCAAAAATCAAAATTTTGCCTTGGAACCCTTAGATCATCCCCATCACCCATTTATCAGCAAGTGTCGCTACCATTAAAGGCAGAGGTGCAAACGGATGAATAACTTCACATTTTCGACGACTGCTATCGGCAATCCCATGATCCTACATCTGCTACGAAATAGCTACTTTGGAAACTCAACTGCTGACTAGAGCAATAAAAATCACAAAACCCCAGAAGCAATGGGAAGTAAGGATTATCGGTTTGATGGTTATACCAACGATATGCCCTAGTTCTATAACCGAAAAGAAATTTCAACGAATTAGGAAGCACCTTATATTAGTGCAAAAGTACTGTCATGACCTCTTCCAATATGGCAACTAGGGATACTCACAAAGTACAGAATCAAAACTCCGCAGGAAGGTACGAAGCGTGCCTGCAGCGACTTCAGTTGTAACCGTTTCTACAGGAATCAAACCCTTCAGACAACCTGTGAATATGAAGAGGGTGAGATTGTTTGAGGTTTGGTACAAAGAAACCGTCAATGAACGCAAATAGTGGTCTCATATGAGTCGGTAGAGGCAACGAAGGAAAGTGCAAAGAATAATCACTCTGGTAATTCATACGTGGGTTAGTATATTTATTTTGGTCTATACAATTATTGGTGGCACCATTTGACATTTCCAGTGGAATGCATGCATCATGTGTTGTGTTTTTGTTCCACAAAACACTGATGCCGGGGGCGAAATGATAATGCAGGGTCGTCGTGTGACACGCATCACCTTACAAAAAAAAGTTCACTCTCATTGGATTCCACACAATTTGAAAATAGCTCAAAACAGGTCGTGTTGATTGGTGCTCAGTAATTTTGAAAAAAATACAATCGAGGTACTTCAGAATACTTTTCGTCGGATATGACGGGCCATTACCGGAGATCGGAGACGCTTCAACTCTAACGAAAGTTGTTTGTGGTAGAAAAACTTCGATGCAAATTATTGTTTCTTCGAAGAGACTGGCCAGATGGGGACTCCTCCGCTTCAGCAATGTAGAACTGTCACTTCTGAGCGGTATACACTCATAAGTTGCCTAAACCCTTCGGAGAAATTCGAAAAACGAACAAGATTATAGGCATCATTGTGTGCCATGAAAATGCGAGGTCTTACACATCGTCCTAAAACCAGGTTCTTTTTGGTATGGTAAATAATTGAATTTTATTGCGGACCCTTAAGTGAAGTCAGAAAAATATTGTTGAAGCGTTCAAAATCCATGTTTTGGAAGAGTGAAAAAATACGATTCGATAATTGGTTTGAGCGCATGGATTTCTTGCTGGATTACTAGACCAGAAATAGATGTAGTAGTCCTCCTTTATGTGTTACTCAATTTCAATTAGTTTTTTGTCTTGTCACCTTATGCTATGAAGTTTCCACATTTATCAAGAAGCATCAGAAGTTCCCTGTGATTCTCGATTATGTAGCATTCGAATTTAAAGCTATTGTTATAGGCGATCACTAATTGATTGCTGTTAATATTAAATTTAAATATCTACTCAACTTCATTTTTATTTTCATTCAACACCAAAAAAAATCTCACAGTGCATTTGCATTTAAAGTAGCGCTGATCTACACCTCGGCCACGGTTGAATGAGAATTCAACTGAGAAACAAGTCACCTTTTCCGTCTCCATGTTTATTTATTTTTTGTTGCTGTTGTTGTTCAAAACAGTTGATTGTGACAAACAGGTAAAAAATAAACAAGAATAACGACAGCAACAACAACAACAACAAGAAAGACAAACAACCAGCATGGCACGACTGAAACGATGACACAAAAAGTAAAAAAAAAAGAAGAAAAAAACACAGATACGTAAACACATCTGTAGAAGTTAAACAGAGGAAACTATCTATAGCTAGCTGCTAGTCAGACTCCGAACATTAGTAAGAGATGCGCTCAGCTGAAATAAAAGAACGCGATCATAACCACAAAAGATATACGCAAAAGTAATGAAACTTTGAAAGAGCTGCAGATGCAAAAACCAGAAACGGAGACTTTTTGCCAAGAGATGCTGCTGATGTAGTTCCATAAAGTCATATGGAGAGCAAAATGGAGAATTCTCTTTTGATTTGGACGAAAATTGAAGTGTAGACGACCGAGATAAAAATATCATCTGCGATGAGATCAGTGTATGGTTCAGTTAGATATATAAATATTATTTTATTCTGTGACACCTTGTGGAAATAAGTCCAGATATAAATGGGTTTGGAGGTTTAATGTTTATCTTGCTATGGCGATAACAATGAAATGTGATAAACAGCATTTTTGAAATATTTCTGAAATACGTCAGACAAAACCGCATTTGAATTGTAACGTCGTCACACACTATAAATCTCTTTGGATTTCGATAAATTGGGTCGGGCCAGCCTTTTTATGCCCTACAGAAGGAGGCGGTACTTTAATTTTCTTAAAATTGATCTAGACATTTATTAGCGGAATATGTCATGGTCAATTTCTGATAGGAGAAAACGAATATTTGGCCAAAATACCGAAAATTTGGCGCTATATGGGGTGTATACCGTCATAACGTGTCTCCCATTCAATACCAAATAAAGATTTCTATTTATTCTACTGCAGGACCGGAAGCACCAAATATTTATTTTTTATATACTTTATTTTCATAAATAGGCACATGTGTATATATTTTTAATAAAGGAACAAGACCAGTGAAAGGAGCGAGATAAGAAAAAAGGAACTATGGGAACTACAGAATTGGACCTAGTTCATATAGCTCCTCTATCGGAAAAGTTCCAATGAGCTAGTTCGTTCCGAAACTACCCAACTCTATTGATCATTCATTTAGTTGCTTTTAGTTCAATTGTTCATTGATACACCTCGGTTAATTTGGTTAAAAAATGTGATGATCTACATGAGCGATTGGATCAAAAGATACTAGGTGAACGAGAGCAAAAATGAACGACTGCAGCAAATGGAACTAGATGAACCTAAGAATACCTAGTACCGATCGTTTCTTTTGCGGAATAGTTCGATTAAAATAGTTCCTTCTGAAGCTACCCAACTCTAGTATATTGAGATGCTAATGTGATAATTGCCATAGTCCATCTTGAAAAAGCTATTAACAGATTTTTCAGCAGCGTTAGAATACTTGTAATATCCTGTGAGTTTGGGTTAGCAGCGGTTAAGCTAGTGGATGGTTAAGGAGATATTGCAACTGATGAAAAAATAATTAAATTCTCAAAATTTCTATTTCCATGGGCCTATATTTATCATTTCCTCCAAATATATTGTTACATTCAGCCTTATGTGACGTCATGGTGAGGTTTTCAAACATGCCAGCATCAACACTAAGGAATTCCAAATTACAGCCATATCGTGGGAAAATGTGGTCATAACCAAAAAAGGGTCTAGAGACGGAACCTTTATCTTGAAGCATAGTCTCAGTGAAAATTTGCATGAAATATTCTCCAAACTTTCATTTGTATGGACCATACTGTTTATCACCATAAGTTCAATGGAAGGATATACACTTAGGCCTGCGAGTGACCTGTTGTGCGCTATAGAGAAGGAAGTAGGTCAGAGAGTTAACTTTCGATTCCCTACACTTATGTACCATATGTAGAGGCTCCCTGGGTGATTTTCCCTCGTTGCTTTCTGTGGCTTCGCCTTCTCCAATCCTTGTCTTTCCGCTTTTAAATTACTCAGCGTTTGAAACGTGATGCTACTTGACCTTGGTCTTAGGCAGACTTGCCATTGAAGTCCTGTGTAAGCCTACCACAAGGAGAGTCCCTTCCTCGTTCTCCTCCCTGAGGAAGACTTCCCTCTTCTTCATCATCAGTGTCTTGTTCTGCAGACCGAAGACCTCAAGCATACGTTTCGTAGTCAAAACGCTGTTCTCACCTCTGACGAAGACTGTCGCCTTTTGTAATTGAGGAATGTATATTTTCCTGACCAGCTTAAGTTTGGCTGTCTCACCTATTGGCCCAATACTTGTCACTAATTTCCTTAGAGCTACTATGCGTTTTTATGATTCAAATTCTAGCATTAAATAATCCCCTTTGAAAACGCAGCTATCCAGATCAATGGGACTTCCTCCTTGAAGCATGTTGTGCTTCGCGATCTTGTTATTGATCGCGTACATCACCTCTTGATGGGTCTCCTATTTTAGCTTACGAACGCACTAATTCCGTCGGCCACTGTATAGCAGAACTCTTCTCGATAGCGTTTTCTGGCAACCTTCGCATAATGTGGCTGCTCCTTACCATCTGTTGCTGTACTTTTTTGAAAAATCCGGATGGTACTTTTGACATTCGCGGCCTTTGTGGAAGATTGCGACTTCCTGATATCAAAGGCAGCTTCGCCTTCTTTCGTCAATGGATTCTCGTGATAGTCTTCTTTGACGTTGGCTTGACTCAGCTTTCTGTTATTATCGGCCAACGGGAATCTTCTTTTTTATCCTCTTTGCCGCTTCCGAAAAAGTTGAGGGAATGTGAGGCATATACTTCTGACCCTCTGTCTGCTTCTCGCACTGTTTGTTAATCCGGTTCATTCTGGCCAACTTCCGCCTTTATTTACATCTAATATAACATTGTCGGTGGCACTACTGCTGAGTGTATTTATTATTATATTTTCCTATAACTCTTATGATTCATACGAGTCCATGTCGCAAGAAAATAATGTTTTTTATACATTTTAATACAGTTTGGACTTAACAGTTTTAGTGGTTATTGTGTTTATAGCTGGTTTACTATCTGCCAATATATTTATTGTATGCACTAAATTTAAATAAATATATTAATTTTTCTGGATTTTGTTTTCAAAAACGTTCATTAGGCTCTTAAAGTCACCCTATTTATTGATCCCCAGTCTCCAAAACACCGGAATATGAGATTACACTCCCTTTAATATGAAATGGCGCCCAACGCATCCTAGAAGTTGTAGTGACATTTGGTGTGGCTCTATGTCAAATATTGCGACCCCTATCGACCTGTTATTTGGTCCTTCGTTAATAAATAAATTTGGTCCTTCGACTAATGTCTCCTCTCTGAAATATTTAAAATTATTTTGATCTAAATTCCGCTTACCTTTTTGTTTTGTATCATCGCCGTTTTCCAATTGATGGCTAACGACCAAATTATTTTGCAATTGCAGCAGGCCGCTGCCGCAAGTGCCGGAGCTGGTAATGTTTTTCATGCGTAATTTTGATTATTGCAGCAACAACAACAAATAATAAACAAACAAACGTTGACAATATAGATTTTGAGGAAATGAAATCTTCAAAACTGAACTAAATTTAATGGCGCGTATCAAAAAAATCCACGAAGACGAACGACAAGAAAAATGGCAGCAATTTGCCTTAGATAAATTTTAGGTTTTGTTTCGTGTTTTTTCTTCTTGTTTCGGCTATTACGATATTACGACAACGACGCGAAGATGCTGATGATGATGACGACGACAAAGAGACAGCAAGCAAACGCGGCAATATGCGGATGATGTTGTTGGCGACAACACAAGAAAAAAAACGAGCTCTTCGGTTTGTGTTTTAATATTGGATACGAGAAGATCAGCGTTCGGACGGTTTTGTTTTTGCTTTGGCGTTTTTTTTATTATTCTATGTTAACCATTGGATGTCTGTTGATCGGTTGTGTACATTTAGATATTGAGAAAACAAAAACATAGATATGTGTGTTTGTTTGTTCGGATTTCTAAGAATACACAGAAGAAATGATGATGATGCTGCGAAGACGTATGCTGCTGCAGATGCTGCTATAAATGTAGTGGCCGGACCGGAGCTCAAAGCGTTTGTTTTATGTTTCGTTTTTAGGAAAAGAAAAAAGGGGGACGGCAGGACAGGCGTCTAATGACGTTCACTTTCCTGATAATGATCAGAGGCGGACGACCACCAAATGGTTTAACTTGTAGATACAACTAGAGATCGCGGTATATTTTCCAAACGCGTTAATGGCGCTGATGATGATGAAATGCTGATAAAAATAGGCGCGATTTTTTTCTTTTGACTTCACTTCGCGAGTTGGCTAATGTTGTGAAAGGGCTTGGTGCAATTTTCTTTTTTATTTCATTTTTTGAACACTTAATTTTCTATTTTGGCACTTTTGAGAATCGTTACTTCTAATTTGATTTATGAATTCTATTTTTTTTTCTTCTTTATGGCAACAATTATTATTATTATTTTTTTTTTGCAATTTTCTATTACCTCCCTTTTCTTATTTTTTTTATTTCACAATTATTATTAATGGCTTGCCTACGCCTTTCTTTTTTGTTTTGTTGTTGTTTTTTGTTTGGTTTCTTTCTTTCAACTTGGCAATTGGGTCGGCTGGCGGGGCTACAACAAACTATTGCTGCTCATTAAGAACCGACGAACGAACGACGACGACGAACAGATGTTTCTTCTAGCTTTGTTGGAGTGGCTACGGAGATTGAGCACTAAAAGGTTAATGATCAGCAGCAACACTTCCATTTGAACTCTCGCACTCACACTCGTCGATACACACTCACTCACACACCGTACACCATACACACTGATGGGGGGCGGGATGGTGGACAACCCACTGGTTTGACTTGCAGACTTTTCTATTTTCTTTGTATGGTTTTCTTTAATGATTTCCTCCTTTTTCTTCTAGTCTGCACATTCACAATATCTATTTTGTTTTCGCGCAACTTTTTCTAGTTGTTGTTGTTTCTTCGACTTCTTCTTCTTCTTTTACACACTTCACTTCACTTTGGCTATTTTATTTTGTTTGTTATTTCTCCCCTTTTTTGCTGTTGCTGCTACTGCCTACTGTTGTTGTGGAGAGTCGTGGAGCAACACCAACAACAAAATCAATGAACTTAGTATCGATCAGTGGCAAATAAGAACACGGCAAGGTGTGCGGGGAGAAGAGCGCGGTGGGGTTAAGATTTTTCTATTTCTTAGAAAAGCCAACAATACACACTTTTCATAAAACAATATGGCCAATTTTTATTATTTATTTTTTCACTTTTTGTTTGGACGGTGGCAAATCTTATCCACCTTTAAAAGGCAGAGCCAAACACTTGAAAAAATCACTTCTTTTAAATCTTTCTAAACTTGGCTAACTCTCAAACACCACAATATTTCATTTATTCCATTTTTAACATCACAAAACTCTTCCAACAAGAAAATCAATTCAAATTCAATTCAAAATCGTATAAGAATTACACACAATTAAAAAAATATAAAGCCAAGAAAATAACAAAAAAACGAAGCCACGAAGAAACGGCGTCACACTACCGATCGCGCAGAATCAAGAGAATGTTAAAGACTAAATGATATCAATGTACAGCAGACTAGATTTGCTGCTGGGAGCCCCGTCTACACAGAATTACAACAACACACACACAACATCAAAGGCAATTGCAACAACAGCAACATCAGTAACACAAAGCTCCCCATTCACAAAAACGGCAATCGTCAACAGGCCATGGAGAATACAGACCAATAACACAGTGAGCGGGAGAGAGAGTTTGAATGGGAGAGCCCCATTGTAGTATGGCGCACTCTTGATTTGTTTCGTGTGTGTATACCAAAACGAGTGAGTGTGTGTGTTCGTTCGTTTGGTTTGTTGTGTGACCAGTATGGTGTTTTGTGTACACAATAATAATGAATAGGAAAATCCCATTATTAAAAATACTCGCGAGCTCTCAATCGACTCTCTCTCTCTCTCCCCACAACAAGAAGTCTCCAAACAACTATTTGACTCTTTTTGCTGGCAGAAATCACTATCCCCCAATCAGTGTTGCTAACACTGAATTGTGAAAAAATCGTTGGATATTAGGGAATTATTAAATAAAAGGTTACTACTATTCAAATATAATGCAAGTGATGCTGACAAATATCATTTATGAATGAAAGTGTAATGATTCCAAGAAATATTACGTTGAAGAAAATAAAAATCCATTTGACCGGTCGTCGAAAATTTCGATAACATCGGAGAAATGATCTATGTTGAACGGCATGTTAGCAGTCGTAACAATCGACCATAAAACTGTTTTAAACCATGTACACAAAGCAGGATTGAAAAAGAAGCTCGATATTTGGGTGCCACATCAATTAACAGATAAAAATAGGATTGATCGAATTTCCATCTGCGAAGCCTTGGCCAAACCGAATGAGATAGACCCATTTCTAAAACGGATGGTGACTGGAGATGAGAAATTGATCATATACGATAATCCTGTGCGAAAACGATCGTGGTCAAAGAATGGTGAAGCACCTCAAACGGTGGCCAAACCACGACTAAAGGCCAGGAAATTTCTGCTATGCATTTGGTGGGACTAGAAGGGGATTATGTATTATGAATTGCTTCTATATGGCCAAACGCTAAATTCTGATCTCTACTATCAACATCTGCACCGTTTAAAGATAGCAATTGACCAGAATTGGCCAACAGGAGATATGTTGTGTACCACCAGGATAACGCTAGGCCACACATATCTATAGTGACTCACCAAAAACTTCGGGAGCTTCGTTGGAAAGTTTTAATTCATCCGGCATACTGTCCGGACTTGGCACCAAGCCGATTATCATAATTTTCTTGCATTACAAAATGTCTTTAATGATAAAAAAATTGGTATCTAGGAAGATTGTGAAAATCGACTACTAGAGTTTCTTTTTTGCAAATAGAGAGCAGGACTTCTATAAGAGAGGCATTATGAAGTTACTTTTAAAATGGCAACAAATCATACAATAAAACAGTGATATCGGATATTCCGAAGCATGTTAAATAATGACCTATAGTTCATACCTCAGGAAGTATTTTTTGATAAAAATATTAAATTTTTGAGATTTTTAGAAACATAAAAAACAACGTTATCAGCTGAAATTTGGAGGCCAATATATAATGGAATACGATTTCCGCAAACAATATTTATACCGTTGTAACGGGGTCCTACACTGAACTTTTTCCTATGAACTTCAACAACAAATTAAAAGGGACACTTGTGTGGAGAGTTGGGTGGGTGCTGGCTTTTTAACCCTTTGTGGCCCAATGTTGCCCACAGATAACAATATGTTTTAGGGCTCATATTTCATACGCAGCTAATGGATATATATTTATCAAAATGTAAGCCGATATTGCTAATTTTTGGTAGGAAGATTTGGCACCCCATAAGATCCAGAAAAATCAAAATCGAGCCAAAGATGTCCAAACACCCTCCCCTTGAGAGTTCTCTATCGACCATTATGTTCAGCGGGAGCTTTCACATGGCGTTCAGAGGTTATATATTCGGGTGGCCCGTTGACGCAGACTGAGTCCAATGAAATTTCGTGTTGCCGGGTTACGTTATCTATCAGGCCCGGTGTCACAATGGTGATGTCTTGCGAACTTTGCAATATAACTACTATTGTTTGAATCCGAACAAACGAGATGATTTGGGAAATTAAAAGCGCTATTATAGGTACATTTGACACCAGATTATAGTAAATTCCTAAAAGTAACAAATGTTGGAATACCATTTGGGTGCCATATCAAAAAAGTGACCAAATTGATATATTTGGCATTTGGCTGAAAAACGTGCCTAAAATACCGAAATCGACAAATATTAATTATTTTTAGCAGGAAGTTTTGCTACACAATGAGAATTAGAAATACCAAATTATATCCAATTCGGGTTGAAAAACGTGTCCGAACACCCAAAATACCGAAAATTGGGGGTATTGGGTTACCATTATTTGGGGACTACCGTTTAATATAGGCTCATATTCATAATTGGTATGAACATTTGTAACCAAGTGAGAACCAAGAATATTAAATTACAGCCAATTCGGTTGAAAATGTGTATAAAACCTTCAAATTACCGAATAAGGGCAGCAAAAATTATGATAAATAATACATTTATGTAAAAAAAAAATTATAAAATAACACCATTTTAAACATCTACATTTGAAAATGTTTAGTAATTATCCATGTGTTAACTCATTCTTGACATACAGTACGATGTACAATGAATAATTTCTTATATGAGTAGTTAGTAGAAAACAAGTGTTTTCCTATGGGAAGACTTAATTCTCTTCTAATAAGGAAACCAATTGGCATTTCAATTTGACTTTTCATCAAAATTATATTTCAATTTTATTCCCACTACGATTATAAAACGTTCATAGTTGACATCACTAATTCTCTACATCAACTAATCTTTTTTAAAGAAAACAAGAACAACGCCAAACCAAACCAGCCAATATCGTCAGCAGCCACAGAGCCGAGTAGTACGCAGGTGTTAAATGAGGCGGTTTAACAAGTTTTTTCTATTGTGTGTTTTATTTATTGCTGTTGTTGTTTTTGTTCTTTTTTCATATAACAAAATATGACTCTCAGCAAAGTGTAGAATTGCTCCCCAGAACACGAAACAACAACAAAATATATGATCATCTTTTTGCTCGTTTATATTATTTCTCATTCTACATTTGCTTTGTTTGCATTATTTGTTGTTGTTATTGTTGTTGTCTTTTAATTTCTTGTTTATACAATTTTGTTTTTCGTTTTCGCTGAGCTGTGTGTATTTATTGGGGCTTTGTTGTGGTATGGGTATGCCAAGCATTTATATTGGAATGTAGAATATTTTCGATCTTCTGTTGTGTGTAGCGCATTTATTATTATGCTCCCCATACGTACACGCTATGAGTAATAGGTAGCCCAAGCGAGAGAGAGAACACATGTAAGAAAGAGCCGAGAGAACGATCGCCCGCCAAATAACATCACAGACACCATCACGTCTAACAGTATTGTGCAGGCCCCCGTTTAACAGAAATATTTTAAATATTTTTGTTATGAGTTGTTATAACTTTGGGGAAATACTTCGAGAAGGCTGTTATCTTAACAGTGGGATGTTATTTTGTTTGCATCGACTGTTGTGTTTGAGTGGGGGAACGCGGTGTTTTGTTTTAGCGTTGACTGACGGTGGGGATTATTTTATTTTTTTTTTATTGGTTAACATTATGCAAACATTTTGTTGAATATAATGGAGACGCAATGCTAATAAAAAATTAAAAAGAAAATGTAGAATTATGAAAGACGTGTAGAGGAAAGAATATAAGTGAATATATAGATCTATTTCTTCGAGAGTTCCTAGGGAAATATTCTTAAGAAATACATAATCCGGTTCTAGTCTTCGAAGAAATATTCTTAAATTACCATTGAGACCCTGATATTTTCAAAGGTGGTATGGGTAACAATTAAAAGCTGTTACAAAACCTAATCTTAACAAGTGAAAAAGCGTTAAGTTCGGCCAGGCCGAAACTTTGGATACCTTCCAACATAGGTACTTGAAATGAAAATATATGGAACATACCAAAAAGTTGGCCTATACCGACATTTGTACAAACCGATCATGTAAACAATAATGTACACCAAATACAAATTTCAGCAGTTTGTAATAGATATTTATACCCTTAGGCTTATGGCTAATGTATACTATACCCCATGCTTCTTTGGACCAAACTCGTTTCATGAAATTTGGATTTCATCCAAACTTTACACATCTTATTATTTCTTCCTATCTTAGTTCAAGTTCGAAGATGAGAATATCGGTCCACTCCTTCTGGCACCTCTCACACAAAATGGTCAAAAATATTTTTTATAATATCTTGCGAAGGGACTATCCTATTTGAAACAAACTTTGTACAACCCAGGGACGTACGCAGGGGGGCGGCCCGGGGGGCCCGGGTCCCTCCCGAAATAAATTTTTTTCACAGTAAATTTATGTTTGTAACAGCGAATTTTTTTCGTTTTGTACTACTACTAAAATTTTTAGTAGAAATATTTATTTGGTACCCAATAAAAACCCATTGCACCAATTTTCAGCGAATTTGGTTGAAAAGCGTGCTCAAAAACCCCAAAATACTGAAAATTGGGGGGTACAGGGGGTACCAGAAAAAGTGAACCTATATTTATAATGTTTAGAACTCAAAGTACTAAATTACAGCCAATTCGGTCGAAAAATGTGAAAATTGAGGGCTACCGTTATATGGGGAGTACCAGAAAAAAGTGCATCGATATTTAAAATTTTTAGTGGAAATATTTTGTACCCAATGAGAACCCAATGTACCAATTTTCAGCGAATGTACCCAATGTACCAACGCGCTCAAGAACCCCAAAAAATCCTAGAAATCCTCCTTAAAAACAGTTTGAAAAAATTTCGTTGCTGCTTGGATTGGAAAAAATGAAAAAAAATCGCGCTTCAGTTAAAATTTTTTTCCACAATTATTATCATAACAGTTCCTCTCATAAATAAATCGTGTAATAACCATAAATACATAAATATTTTTATGGACAAAATTAATTTAATAAACAAATGTAATAATTAGTTGGCTGGTTGTTTTTTATTTGTTGTTAATTTTTAACATTTCCATTTGCACCAGCTCGGTCCCCCTCCCATACAACAAAACAATTACACATTTGTCATAATAATTCCTATTAATTTTGAAAGCGAGGAGACAATAACACGGCCTATTCGTTTTGGGCACCAGCCAGTTAGCTAGCCAGCCAACCAGCAGCAGCAACAACAGCAACAAATGAACCTCCAACGTCAATTGAAAGCCAATATGAGTCATCATTGGCAAACTGGTTTGGGGGCCAATAATAAACGCAACAAGTAAACAGTGGATTGTGGACAGACACACGACGGAGGCACCGTTTTTTTAACAACGGGCAAAATGACGAGATCATTTCACACTTTCCTCCCGCCCCACACACACACATAACAAAGAATTTGTTTTTATAGTTTTTTTTTCAAAATGATTTTTGTTTATTTAATAATTTTTATGCAATAAAAATAAAAAAAATCAACTAAAATATCATTTGCAGCCAGCATTTAATAAAAAAACAACAATAAAAAATAGCAAATGAAAAAATATTGTTTGTTGTTTATGCTAGGCGTGAAAAAAATACACGCCTAAGTGACCAACATATAGAGCGCACGAGCTGTCCCCCCTCCCATCCCAGTAGACATTTTCATAACTAAGTGGTCGGATATGAAATGAAAAGCTGTCTGACTGTCCCCGTCCATTGGCCAGCGTACCGTTTGTCACAGCCTGTAGTCCGCACTCACATTGCTCGATCGGTCACACATTTATGCGTTTCGATTATGATATGGTTGATGTTTATACCCTTCACCACACTGTGGTACAGGGTATTATGTCTTTGTGCATATGTTTGTAACAGGCAAAAGGAAACGAGATAGACACATGGTTCCTTTTGAGAATATGCATAGAATCACTTTCTAAGTCGATTTATGCATGTCCGTCCGTCCGTCCGTCCGTCTGTCCGTCTGTCTGTCTGTCTGTCTGTCCATGTTAAATTGTAAACAAAGTACAGGTCGCATTTATGATCCGAATTGAATGAAATTTGGCATAGGTCACTTATTCGGCCCAAGGACGAACCCTATTGAAATTGGGAAAAATCGGTTCAGATTTAGATATAGCTCCCATATATATATTTAACCGATTTAATGTAAACGGCCCCTATATATCTTTCGATTTGCACGAAATTTGGTACAGCTTAATCATTTAGGTCTAGAATGATGTCTGCCAAGTTTCGTGAAAATCGGTCCAGGTTTAGATATAGCTCCCATATATAGTTTCGTCCGATTTCATGTATATGGTGCCCCAAAGTTCCTATATATCTTTTGATTTGCACGAAATTTGGTATAACGTACTGAATTAAGCCTAGAGTGATGTCTGCCAAGTTTGGAGAAAATCGGTCCAGATTTAGATATAGCTCCCATATATAGTTTCGTCCGATTTCATGTAAAAGGTGCCCCAAAGTCCCTATATATCTTTCGATTTGCGCGAAATTTGGCATAACGTACTGAATTGAGCTTAGAATGATGTCTAACAAGTTTGGAGAAAATCGGTCCAGATTTAGATTTAGCTCCCATATATAGTTTCGTACGATTTCATGTAAATGGTGCCCCAAAGTCCGTATATATCTTTTGATTTGCACGAAATTTGGCATAACGTACTGAATCAAGCCTAGAGTGATGTCTGCCAAGTTTGGAGAAAATCGGTCCAGATTTAGATATAGCTCCCATATATAGTTTCGTCCGATTTCATGTAAATGGTGCCTCAAAGTCCCTATATAACTTTCGATTTGCACGAAATTTGGCATAACGTACTGAATTAAGCCTAGAGTGATGTCTGCCAAGTTTGGAGAAAATCGGTCCAAATTTAGATATAGCTCCCATATATAGTTTCGTCCGATTTCATGTAAATGGTGCCTCAAAGTCCCTATATAACTTTCGATTTGCACGAAATTTGGCATAACGTACTGAATTGAGCCTGGAATGATGTCTACCAAGTTTCGAGAAAATCGGTCCAGATTTAGATATAGCTCCCATATATAGTTTCGTACGATTTCATGTAAATGGTGCCCCAAAGTCCCTATATATCTTTTGATTTGCACGAAATTTGGCATAACGTACTGAATTAAGCCTAGAGTGATGTCTGCCAAGTTTGGAGAAAATCGGTCCAGATTTAGATATAGCTCCCATATATAGTTTCGTCCGATTTCATGTAAATGGTGCCTCAAAGTCCCTATATAACTTTCGATTTGCACGAAATTTGGCATAACGCACTGAATTGAGCCTAGAATGATGTCTACCAAGTTTCGAGAAAATCGGCCCAGATTTAGATATAGCTCCCACATATAGTTTCGTACGATTTCATGTAAATGGTGCCCCAAAGTCCCTACATAACTTTCGATTTGCACGAAATTTGTCATAACGTACTGAATTGAGCCTAGAATGATGTCTGCCAAGTTTCGTGAAAATCGGTCCAGATTTAGATATAGCTCCCTTTTATTATAGATTGATTTTAAGTAATTGACGTACTAAGGAACCAATAGAAACAAAACGTTCTGAAATTAGTATAACCTAACCTGTGACAAGTTTGTTTGAAATCGCTTAATATTTGGATAGAGCTTCCATATATATTTTCGACCGATTTCAAGTAAATTGGGCATCAGACTCCTCATGTTAGTCAGATTGACATCAAATTGTGCACAACGCACAAAATTGAGCATACAATTACGTAGTTGCGTTTTCTAGAAGTACAGACATAGCCCAACGGACTTATTTATATTTGTTTGAAGTCGATTAACATACTTTATGGATAGATCTAGGTAGATTCACATTTAGATAAATATTACTTTTTTTCATCCAATTACATGTTAATAGTCCTGTTTAATATACCCATAGTGGTGAAGGGTATCATATAGTCGGCCCCGTCCGACTTTACTACTTTCCTTACTGGTTTTCTTTTGTAATGCTTGCTGCTTATCTTGTCAACGCTAAAACAAGAGCGATGGGTTTTGTGTTCATTGCCACTGCTAATGCTACCGCTGTCGCCAATTCTTTGTTGTTGTTGTTGTGGCGTAAAAAAAACTAATAACAAACGCAACAAGTTGGGTACGAAAATATAGAGGGGTGGTATGAAAAATTTTCACAGTACTACATCGAGAATGAATCAAAAAAAAAAATCAAGGACCACAATATGCGTGGATTTTTTAAAGATATTTTTTTTAAGGACTACAATAGTCATGGAGGACCACAATAGGCGTGGATTTAAAAAAATATTTTTTTAACGACTACTGTAAACAATCTACATTAGGCGTGGATTTTTTAAAAATATTTTTTCAAGGACCACTGTAAAAAATCCACAATAGCCGTGGATTTTTTAAAAATAATTTTTCAAGGACCACTGTAAAAAATCCACAATAGCCGTGGATTTTTTGAAAATATTTTTTCAAGGACTACTGTAAAAAATCCACAATTTGCGTGGCTTTTTAAAAATATTTTTTCAAGGACCACTGTAAAAAATCCACAATAGGCGTGGATTTTTTAAAAATATTTTTGCAAGGACCGCTGTAAAAAATCCACAATAGGTGAGGATATTTTTAAAATATTTTTTCAAGGACCACTGTAAAAAATCCACAATAGGCGTGGATATTTTTAAAATATTTTTTCAAGGACCACTGTAAAAAATCCACAATAGGCGTGGATTTTTTTAAAATATTTTTTCAAGGACCACTGTAAAAAATCCACAATAGGCGTGGATTTTTTTAAAATATTTTGTCAAGGAGCACTGTAAAATATCCACAATAGGCGTGGATTTTTTAAAAATATTTTTTCAAGGACCGCTGTAAAAAATCCACAATAGGCGTGGATTTTTTTAAGTATTTTTTCAAGGACCACTGTAAAAAATCCACAATAGGCGTGGATTTTTTTAAAATATTTTTTCAAGGACCACTATAAAAAATCCACAATAGGCGTGGATTTTTTTAAAATATTTTTTCAAGGACCACTATAAAAAATCCACAATAGGCGTGGATTTTTTAAAAAATATTTTTTCAAGGACCTCAGTATTTTTTTCAACGACCAAAGTAGGCGTGGATTTTTAAGACTATTTTTTCAACGACCAAAATAGGCGTGGATTTTTTAAGACTAATTTTTCAAGGACCAAAATAGGCATGGATTTTTAAAGACTAATTGTTCATGGATCAAAATAGGCATGGATTTTTAAAGACTAATTGTTCATGGATCAAAATAGGCATGGATTTTTAAAGACTAATTGTTCATGGATCAAAATAGGCGTGGATTTTTTAAGACTATTTTTTCAACGACCAAAATAGGCGTGGATTTTTTAAGACTAATTTTTCAAGGACCAAAATCGGCGTGGATCTTTAAAGACTAATTTTTCAAGGACCAAAATAGGCATGGATTTTTAAAGACTAATTGTTCATGGATCAAAATAGGCGTGGATTTTTTAAGACTGGATTTTTGAAAAATAAATTTTCAATCAAGGCGTGGTGTTTTTGAATACTAATTTTTCAAGGACCATTAAAGACGTGGAGTTTTTAAAGACAATTTTTTCAATTTTTTCTTTTGTTGTATATTTTCTCATTTTATTGTTTGCCACCCTCATATATTTATGAGATATATGAAATGTTGTTGCTGCTTTTGCAATCTGTCCGCTTACATGCCTCATTATTATTAATTCTGCAATTTTATAAGCGTTACGAATGCTGTCAATTTGCTGTTGTTGTTGTGGTTGCATTTTGCTGTTGTCTTAATCTGGCAAACCAAACATCGAGCGTTCATATGATATGAGTTCGCGTATTTCATTTTGTTCTGATCTCCTCGCCAGTATTTTAATACCGATATCAATGTTGTCACTTTTTTTTTAAATAAATGGTGGGGAATAAAAAAAAGAAACACTTCGCAAAGTTTCCTTGAGTGTTGCGGCTGGTTGGTTGATTAGTGGTGGACAGACCCAAGTTGCATTCACTGACCAGTTCATGCTTTAATGAGTTAAGAAAGCTTATGAATGAAATCGTTCTCTTATCAGGCAAATGTAGATTTCTTTCTTCTTCGTCGTCTTTAAGGGTTCTACATTCATTTTTTTGTGCTTCTTCTTCTTCTTAATAATCAAGTTGTAAAATATTTGTTGGCATAATTTTTTATTATTGAAATAATAATTTATGTATGTATTCGAATGATGCGGGTCACTTGGTCAAAGGCAGTGAGGTGAATTTTTGTTTTGAGGCATGTTTTAAGAATATTTTATGGTTCTTAAACGATTTTTAATTTTTTTTATTGAATAAAAACCTTCATAAGCTAAGGTCCATAAGGTCCATAAAAGAATATTTTTTCACGGACCATTCAAGGCGTGTATTTTTTAAAGAATATTTTTCAAGGACCATTTAAGGCATGGACTTTTTAAAGACTAATTTTTCAAGGACCATTCAAGGCGTGGACTTTTTAAAGACTAATTTTTCAAGGACCATTGAAGGCGTGGACTTTTTAAAGACTAATTTTTCAAGAACCATTGAAGGCGTGGACTTTTTAAAGACTAATTTTTCAAGGACCATTCAAGGCGTGGACTTTTTAAAGACTAATTTTTCAAGGACCATTCAAGGCGTGGACTTTTTAAAGACTTATTTTTCAAGGACCATTCAAGGCGTGGACTTTTTAAAGACCAATTTTTCAAGGACCATTCAAGGCGTGGACTTTTTAAAGACTAATTTTTCAAGGACCATTCAAGGCGTGGACGTTTTAAAGACCAATTTTTCAAGAACCATTCAAGGCGTGGACTTTCTAAAGACTAATTTTTCAAGGACAATTCAAGGCGTGGACGTTTTAAAGACCAATTTTTCAAGGACCATTCAAGGCGTGGACTTTTTAAAGACTAATTTTTCATGGACCATTCAAGGCGTGGATTTTTTAAAGACTAATTTTTCAAGGGCCATTCAAGGCGTGGACTTTTTAAGGACTAATTTTTCAAGGACCATTTAAGGCGTGGACTTTGTTTAAAGACTAATTTTTCAAGGACTATTTAAGGCGTGGACTTTGTTTAAAGACTAATTTTTCAAGGACCATTTAAGGCGTGGACTTTGTTTAAAGACTAATTTTTCAAGGACCATTCAAGGCGTGGATTTTTTTTTTTTGAAGACTAATTTTTCAGGGACCATTCAAGGCGTGGACTTTTTAAAGACTAATTTTTCAAGGACCATTCAAGGCGTGGATTTTTTAAAGAATATTTTTTCAAGGACCATTCAAAGCGTGGATTTTTTACAGAATATTTTTTCAAGGCGTGGACTTTTTAAAGACTAATTTTTCAAGGACCATTCAAGGCGTGGATTTTTTACAGAATATTTTTTTCAAGGACCATTCAAGGCGTGGACTTCTTAAAGACTAATTTTTCAAGGACCATTCAAGGCGTGGATTTTTTAAAGAATATTTTTTCAAGGACCATTCAAGGCGTGGACTTTTTAAAGACTAATTTTTCAAGGACCATTCAAAGCGTGGACTTTTTAAAGACTAATTTTTCAAGGACCACAATTGGTGTAGATTTTTTAAATAATATTTTTTTCAAGGACCACAATTGGTGTAGATTTTTTAAATAATATTTTTTTCAAAGACCACAATTGGTGTAGATTTTTTAAATAATATTTTTTTCAAGGACCACAATAGCAGTGGTTCTTATAAAGAATATTTTTCAGGTACCCCAATATTTTTTCGTTAAATCCCTAATTTACTATTTTGAAAATTAAATGAATATTGCTTAATTATATTAAGAAAATGATTTGCAAAATATACTACTTTTTTGTTGCACACATATGCAACAAAGTAAATCTGATCTGATGACAGAAAAAAGCTTATCCTAAAAGTCAAGTTAAAGTTGAAACCTTTTATTGTTTTTGTTGTTGTTTAATAACACTTTACAATGTCAGATGAGATGGCACAAAAATCTGAAGAACAGATTTTTTCCTCGTTGAAGGTTTTTGTTTCGCTGAACTTCTCCAAAGTAAATGACAAAAAACAGCAGCAAAAACAACAACAAAAAGCCAAAAATTAAAGTGTGACGACAGTAGCAGCCGCCAGAAGGCGACAATGATTTTAAAATGCAATTTGCCAGAACTCATATGTCATTCGAAGTACTATATTGCGGCAAACGACAGTGCGACACTGGAGGAGCGATGCGGTGCGATGTAATGGTGTTGTGGTGGCATTAACAACAAACAACGGCAACAGCAACAACAACTACTACTGCAAGCATCATGATTGCAATGAACCCCAAAATGCAGGGGCACAAAAAATGAATAACAACTTCTCCAGTAGCTGTGAAGAGGAGCTGCAGTGGCAGTTAGCACACATGTAGCCAAACAGCGAACCAACCAACCGACCAGCCAGGCAGCCAGTCAGATATTCATTATAATAAGACCGTGACCCTAATGAAAGGGCAGTTTTTACATGGAAATTGTTAACAGCTCCAAATGAACATCAGCAGGTCGTAACCATCCAAGAATAACTACAACAACAATAACAATAAAATAAATGGAAAAGAAAAAAGAGAACAGATTTAACCCTTAATATAAAGGCCTAATAATAAAACAATATCGGTGAAAAACTTTCCATTTTGGATATAACTTAAATTTGGGGAATCCAAATCCCTGATATCTTATGGTTATTGTCAAAAAGTTTCCCCTTTTTCACAGGTGTAAGGGTTAAGCTCCGTGTTAAATGAAATGACAGCAGAAGCGGCAGTCAACAATGGTGGCCAAAAAGCACAGCAATAACAACAGATAGTCATGATGATGCATGTTCCAAAATAAAAGAAAATCATGAAATTTACCACAAATGTTGCACACACGTTATTATTGTTGTTTTTGGAAAGTTCAGTCTGTGCTAACCAAAAAAACAGGTTAAAGTAATAAAAATGCAATTATTTTTTATGTCATGGTTATTGTTGTTGTCTTTTCAGTTTTTCCCTCTGATTTCCTTAAACAATGTCTTGAGTTGGATTGTGCTAGAAAAGATGCAGGGATTTAGGGAAACCTTTTAAAATAATTATTGTGAACAATTCATGTTGTTCTTGAAAAATATTATTTACGAACCCACGCTCATAAAAAATGTGGGCCTATAGGGACCTGAAAAAATATTCTTAATAAGTCCACGTATGTAATTGCCACTTTAAAAAATCCAAGCCTTAATGGTCACGACGCCTTAATGGGCTCTGTAAAAAATCCGCGCTTTAATGACCTCATTACAAAATCTACGCCCACACAGTTACCTCAACAAATATGCCTTAAAAAACAACGCCTATAATGGCCTCAAAAATATTCTTAAATACCCGAGCATTAATGACTTCTTGAACAAATCCACGCCTACAAATACCTCAAAAAATATTTTTTAGAAATCCACGCCAACAATGACCTCAAACCAGTGAGCGGAGTAGTATAGTCGGACGGGGCCGACCATACGATACCCTACACAACTACCACATAAATCTAACCGAGCCTGTGCAATATTTCTTGATATTTGCACCCGCTTGCCCGATTAGGTCAACAGCACCGCTTCTATTACTAACTTGTCCATATTCCCTTCACCGTGGGTTGTGTTGTGATGTTCGGCTTATAATTGTGGCATATAGATCAACTCCAAAAAACACAAAAAATAAAGTTTTCGGTCAACTTCATCCCAACATGTTTATCTGATCATCACCGAAAATTATAGACGTTGTCCTTGACCATAACTGGAACCTCATGGAACATTTCAAAGCGGTCATCGATAATGACCAATCGTTATCAAAACAGGCATGTTTATTCTTTGGCCCGATCCCTTTCTCCATGTAAAATTTCACGATGTTCGGACCATAATTGCGGCCTCTGGAGCGACCATAAAAACCGACAAAAATTAAGTATTTGGTCCATTTCATCCCCTAAATATTAACCGATCTTCATCAAAAACAATAGGAATCTTCATTGGCCAGAACCCAACCTACATGCAACATTTTGTGAAGATTGGTACATAACCGTGGCCTGTATCGTGTTTACAAATTATAATGGACAGACGGACGGACGGACACACATGTCTAGATCGATTCAGCTAGTCAAGATATGACGATCGGTTTACTTAAAGGTGGGTCTAGAATCAATATTTCGCGGCGTTACAAACTCTTGGGGCTGTACAAAGCTATAATACCCTGACAACATATTTGTGTAGGGTATAAAAAGGTTCCTTAAGAAACCTCCACAAAAATATTTTTAATTATTTAAAGGGCTACGCCTATAATGGCCTACAAAAATATATTCTTTAAAAAATCTACACCTTATCTAGGCCTTGAAAAAATATTCTTTAAAAAATTCACACCTTGGCTAGTCATTGAAAAAATATTCTTTAAAATAGTGCAAAAGCGTTAAGTTCGGCCGGGCCGAACTTTGGATACCCTCCACCATAGATATACTGACAGGTACTTGAAATTTAAATATAGGAAAAAATACCAAAAAGTGGACCTATACCGACATTTCTAGAAACCCATATTAATAAAATTTCATCGAAATATGGGTTCTAGACACCATGTTTCTTTGGACCAAATCCGTTTCATAAAAATGGGGTTATATGGGGGCTAACCCAAAAAGGGGGCGAATATTATATATTAATTAAATAATATACGACCAAAATCCCGGAAATACTGAAAATTAGGATGTACCATTATATGGGGACTATCAGAAAAAGTGGACCCATATTTATAAATTTGTTGTGGAGGCGAATTCGCTTGAAAAACGCGCTCAAGAATCCCAAAATACCGAAAATGGAGGAGTACCGTTATATGGGAGATATGCCTAAACGTGGACCGATATATCCCATCTTTGAACATGACCTGCCTGCAGACAAAAGACAAACATATGCAAAATTTTAGCACCCTATCTCAATTCCTTCAGAAGATAGCAGACGGACCGAAGATTACAGCAGACGGACGAATGGAACGACGGACGGACGAATGAAACGGCGGACGGACATGGCTAGATTGTCTTAGAATTTTACCCTTATCAAGAATATATATACTTTATAGGGTCGGAAATGACTATTTCGATGAGTTACAAACGGAATGACAAAATTAATATACCCTCCATACTATAGTGGAGGGTACAAAAATCCATGCCTTGGCTAGTCATTGAAAAAATAATCTTTAAAAAATGCACGCCTTGGCTAGTCCCTGAAAAAATAATCTTTCAAAAATCCTCTCCTCAGGTCTTGGAAAAAAATCTTTCAAAAATTCACGCCTTGGCTAGTCCCTGAAAAAATAATCTTTCAAAAATCCACTCCTCAGGTCTTGGAAAAAATGATCTTTCAAAAATCCAATCCTCAGGTCTTGGAAAAAATAATCTTTAGAAAATCCACGCCTCTCCTAGTCCCTGAAAAATAATCTTTAAAAAATCCACTCCTCAGGTCTATGAAAAATATCCTTTAAAAATCCTTGTCTATTGTGGTCTATGAAAAATATCCTTTAAAAATCCTTGTCTATTGTGGTCTATGAAAAAATATCCTTTAAAAATCCACGCCTGTTGCGATCTATGAAAAATACCCTTTAAAAATCCACGCCTGTTGTGATGCTTAAAAAAATATTCTTAAAAAATCCAAGCCCACAATGGCCTCCAAGAAATTAAAAACCAAGGAGCTTGCTTAAAAAATTCCTCGCCTGTTGTGACGGTAACCACTGAAACACTTTCTTTCCACGTCACAACTTTCACACATGAAATGGCAAAACGGAAACGTGATAACAATTTTGGCCAAGGATCACATCACAACAAAAAACACAATCTTCGAATAAACATTGTAGTCCGAGATTATTGCCATTGTAATGGTGATTGTTATGTTGTGGCCCATAAAATCGATGCAGTTGAAAGGAGTGTCGACTGGAAAGTGTAAAAAATAAAGACAAATCCTATTTTAATAGCATTTTACAGATTTGGAATGGTAGCGCGAGAGAGAATGCGGGTGTAAAAGTAACCCAGTGATAAGTTGTGGCTAACAATTAAAAAATAATCTCGCATTTAAATGTTTACTAACGTGGAAGGAAGCATAGGTCCGACCTAATTCCTTAAAGTGGTTTGGGCCGAACTCTTCATATCCCCTACCATTAAATGGACATTCAAAATAGCTATAATCTGACGGGACTTTTATGTGGAAGGCTATGGTCATGTAAAATGCTGCCAGGAAGCTTTTTAGCCTCTAATAAAACAGAGGTGTGGGTAAAAAAATAATTTCCCCATTGACCTGAAGCCATGGATTTTTAAAGTCTATTGTTGCAAAAATCTTTTCTGGGATATATTCCGCTCCCGATAATCCCCATACTGACAGCGTGACAGCCCATGTTTGTTTGTAGCAGTAAATGAAATGGTTACTGCTTCTTCATGCCTGCCAGCCTCCTAAGAAAAAAAGGTGCAGTAATAAAATAAAAATTACCGTTAAACTAAACCAGAAACGACAGCAGCAAGCACTCACAAAAACAACAACAACATAGAAAACACTACAGCTATCACAAGATGTTGCTGTGGTGTATTCCAGCAGCAGCAACAGAAGAAAACGACAACAAAAGCTGTGAAAAAACAATTCTAAAAAAAACCTAGGACAACGGGGCAATGAATTGGAATCTCTTACTCCTTGGCATTCCAACTACTTCGTTCACCGGAAAACGGGCGGGGTGATGACCAAAGGAAGAGTCAAATGCGGTAGGCAGCAACAAGATATTGGCGGTTGTTTGAAACCACAATAACAGCAGCATCGTAACAGCAACTCAAGGAGGTGGTAGCACAAGTCAGCAATAGGTTGGTTGTTGCAAACACAATCATACAAACACATAACAACATCAAAAAGACTTTTATTATCCAGCCACTAGCGAAATAGGAACAACAACAACCGCATGTCAGGAAAATGAGGTACACTGGAGCTTGTCCACCCTCTAATGAGCTAATGGGAGAAAATTCAAGTGAAGAAAAAATGAATTGGAAAATAAGATGACTCTGGATTATACCCTACATCATTTTTGTCTATATTCCAGAGCTACTCTTAGGAATCATATTGTTATTCAAATACGTTATATATTGCGTGATATATCTCTTGTCCAAATTTTAGCATTCTGTTTACAACACCTCGAAATATTCCTAGGAGGCACAAAAAGTTATGCACATGATCAGAATAAAATTTCGATATGTTGATTTTGCCATGTCCGCCTGTCTGACTGTTGAAATTACAAAACAGCTTGCAGTATTTAAGCAAGAGCTTTGAAATGTGATCCACTTTTTATGTATTTTGAGGACGAATTTAGCAAACCGGACTAGGTGTATTTTAGCCATTCTTGTTCTTAGAGCACAAAAACTTCGTTGCCGAAAAATTTGAATGCCGGACAATTTTGACATAGACAGTATATTAAGAACGCACCCCATTTTTATACCCTTTACCACACTGTGGTACAGGGTATTATGTCTTTGTGAATTTGTTTGTAACAGGATTTATGCATGTCCGTCCGTCTGTCCGCCGTCTGTAGATGTTAAATTGTAAACAAAGTACAGGTCGCATTTATGATCCGATTTGGATGAAATTTGGCACCAGTCACTTATTTGGCCCAAGGACGAGCCCTGTTGAAATTGGGAAAAATCGGTTCAGATTTAGATATAGCTCCCATATATATTTTCGTGCGATTTAAGGTAAATGGGGTACCAAAGTCCCTCTATATCTTTCGATTTGCGTACAGAATTAGGTCCAGAATGATGTGTGCCAAGTTTCGAGAAAATCGGTTCAGATTTAGATATAGCTCCCATATATAGTTTTGTCCGATTCTATGCAAATGGTGCACTAAAGTTCCTATATAACTTTCGATTTGCATGAAATTTAGCACAGCGTACTGAATTAAGTCTAGAATGATGTGTGCTAAGTTTCGCGAAAATCGGTCCAGATTTAGATATAACTCCCACATATATTTTCGTCCGATTTAAGGAAAATGGGTCTCCAAAGTCCCTATATATCTTTCGATTTGCACGAAATTTGGCGTAGGGTACTGAATTAGGCCCAGAATTATGTGTGCTATGTTTCGTGAAAATCGGTTCAGATTTAGATATATATTTTCCTCCAATTTTATGTAAATTGTACACTTAAGAACCAATGATTGGCCGACCCGTACACAATTTTGTACAATCTACTGAAGTTACTATAACCTGTCGGGTCAAGTTTTCTTGAAATTTGTTCAAGTTTACATATAGCTCCTATATATACTTTCGTCCGATTTTAAGTAAATGGTGTACTAAAGACTCATAGCTAGGTCGATTGGCAAAACGTACTGAAATTGATATAAATTAATCTCGGGCAATTTTCCTTGAAATCGGTTCAGATTTAGATATAGCATAGCTTCCATATATAATTTGGACCTATTCATGTTGATTGTAAACCAAATAATCAATGGGTGCTTGATTGACATTACATTTTAAACAGTGAAGCATACCAAATAGCGTGCGTAAAGTTTGCTTAAAGTTTATTTACAAAGTATGGAATAGATTGCATAATGACATCGTTAAGGATTGATTATAGTTGGTTTAATAATAGATAAAGATCGCATTTTAAGGTTCTTTCAATTTCAAGTCAATGTTCCTTCGAAAAGACGACATCTGTAAAGATACATATGTAGAATATACCCAAAGTGGTGAAGGGTATCATAAAGTCGGCCCAGTCCGACTTTACTACTTTCCTTACTGGTTTATTTTGAAGGTACTATGCGTATTTTCTTGAAGAAATGGACATATTTTTGGTACTTTTGGAGGTCTTCGGCGACTTTTCCAGCCGAAGTGGAAGAAAAACGTCTTTGCAGAACATTTGCAATATAGGTTCACGTTTGGATGTTTCCTCATCCGAGTTTATAAAGCAAGTGACTGTAGTTTGAGCTTCGGAATTTTTGGAGAGTGAAAAAGATCTTTGGACGTCTCGTTTTAGGTACTTTAGTGTTCCTATGCGCATTTTCTAACTAATGTGGCTGTAAATCTATTTGTTTTTAAATAATCCCCATTTCAGATGTTTTGAAGGTTTTAGCCACTGCAATTCCGTATTCTTAGTGGGGAAAAACATTGTTTGGGTTTTGACCTATAAAAAGGTCACACCTCCGTTTCGCCACTTGGTATGTTTTAGCCGAATTTTCCAACCGAAGTGGCTGTAGTTGGTATTCCTTCGATGGTGAAAAACATGTTCGCAGAAGGATTTCAATGCAGGTCCATGCCATCATAGCCAACATATACATACCTCACTTCGATGGGTTGAAAGAGAAGCTGACAACGATTGTTGCGGGTTGAGGGTTGAGTAGGTGGGCTATGCGTGTCATATATGGTGGGCTATTTGTTGCCAGAGCAACTTTTGGTGCACATATATGGTACAAAACTGTCTAATCTGTCTTAGGACAGAAGAAGCTCCTTTTGTGTCAGCATGTCGTCATGTTAGCATGTTTGCCAGTGTGTCGCACTGTTTCCACAGATGCGTTGCAAGTGCTGCTTGGCGCCGTGCCACTTGATCTTGAGGTGAAATGTCGGGTTATCGAGTATAAGCTTAAGCGTGGCTCAGACTCAGGCCATGGCGAGGAGCTAGCTGGCTGCCGGTGGCTGTTGTGTCATGAGCTTTTTCTTGGTTCCACTAGTTTTCACGAGGATCACGTGGATGCCGTGAGGTATTTGTGTTGTGTTGTACGTTACCGCAGCCCTTTGGGCAGTCCGTGAGGACGTTTGTGTTCTGTGTTCTTGTCATGTTTTGCTTGCCATTTGTTGTGCTGCTGCTGCGGAAACGTGGTAAGTGCATTGTGTCGTCTGTTGTTGTATTGGATACCAGTCCAGACTTGTGCCAAAATGGGAGAGGCTTCGGACTCGAGCCGGATTGGAGGTTATCCGTACCGATGGTGTCAGGTTCCCCTGGGTTTACCGATCTAACCTGACAGTTGGTGTGGCCCCGGGGGGTTGTGTATTCGACCCTCACCAAGGGGGAGAGTGTGCCTTCTGCATGTTTTCCAATTGCTACAGCACATCGGCGCAGGTGGGCGTAATTCCGCCTGTGGCTCAGCCACTGGTGGTCCCATTTTAATACATACATCGAAGATGTTAGCCACTTATTGAAAAAAGTGGTATTGAAAATGAAATATATCGGTTCAACCGAAGTAGCTGTAATGTAATTTTTTTGATGATTCGTCACCAGGTCGATATTTCGAAGCTAAATTTTATTTTTTTTTTTTTTGTACCAAACCTTTTTTGCGTATGAATTCGCATCTTGTGGTGTACCACTCAGAATAGACTCTGATACGAGAAGGAAGTTGACAATAATTTGCTTCAAAACGTTTCGTCCACTTTAAACTTCGCTCTTCTTCGAAGAGTTTAATTTCAGTTTTGTTTCAGGCTCCAACGCTTAGAACCATGATTCACTTCATGTGACGATCTTATAAACGTTTTCAAGGCACTGGGCTTGTTACTGCCAATTTTTACCACCAATCGACACGAGGCGCTTTTGAGTGATTGTCAATTTTTGTGAGATCCATGGAGAACACATCACGCTCTTACGCCCTTATCTTGATCCTGCACGAAGGACGTTTTTAAACACAATTGTCTTAAGGGATCGTTGCGATTTGTACCACGACACAGGATCGTACGTCAAAAATTGGTATTTCAGCTAAGTTCTGATTTACATTAGACAATTTAAATTGACACTATTCTATTTTTGATGGCAGAATACCTCCACCTGGATCGCACATCAACTGAGAATAATCACAAGTAAACTAGCATAATAAAAGTTTGTGCTATAACAAGTTGTTTTCAACTTCGATTTAATTTAAATCCGCCCACTGTGCATAATCAACATTGAAGTTCTCCTTTTCTCAAAAACGACAACAACAAATCGTTAAATCTTAACATGGCAAAGTTTTTATTATTATTTTAATTGTAATGTTGATTTTTGTTGGATTGAAATTACAAGACTCTACTGTAATGATCCCAACTGGCTAGGGGGGCTAAATGCCCTCAGTTGGAAACCAAAAACAAATGGCACAGCAAACAAATGAACAAACGTCATCATTGCAAACAATAAGTAAACATTCAGAAATGATGCAGTTTCCGGGAGGGTGTTGGTTATCCATTTTTAGCGTCAAAGCAAAGAAAGTTAACTGAACCAGCATTGAAGTCAAACGTGCCACCAACCTATCCCCCATTTCATCTTACCAGGTAACTCTAGTCATTGATGATATCCCCCACTCCCTAAACCACAACGACTAGAAATTTTGCAAGATGCACTCATTCGAACCACGGCGAAGGAACATAACAGAGTAACTGAATTGGCTGCTGCTGTTATAAACCCATTAACCACAACAAAACTTGGTGGTTACTTGGCGTAGGCCGTTCGTTGTCGATGCACCAGTAACCACAGTAAAAGAGAGATGCAAAGAGAGATACATGGTTGCATTTGTTGCACGTTTCTTTGCCCTATCGTTCCATGCAATGACTGTCGTCGTTGTCGTCATGTTAACAGCGTTATAACCATCTCAACAACAAACATTGAACACACACATCTACATACATTGTTACATTCACATATGTCATTTTCTTCGCCGGTTGGTTGTGTTTTGTTGCTTTTGTTGAGGTGTAAATCGTGCTAGGCGTAATCTTTGAAATGTTAAGGGCCGGTTATGTGACGTGATAGGTCAAAGGATATGAACAATTTGGTAATTTGTTGCAGAAAGTTGGTGGGAGGAGAAGGGAAATAAATGTGATGTGAGTCTTGGAATATCTATGGAAGATATTCATTCTTTAGACCTACAAAATATCTTCCTACTAATATACCAAAAATTGATCGAGATTTTTGTATGGAGGATGTCTCATGCTAAATAGCTGATAGGAAGTCTTTTTATCCTCTGAGGGAACTGTATACCAAAATAAAGACGTTCGAGATAAAAGCCCTAGTTTTTCTCTAGACCAAAATTATCATCCGAAAACCATGTCTCTCTTCACAATGATCGGACAATTTTTGACAAGTCCAGGGAGATGCATACTATAGTTAGAGATATATTGCCGCTTAAAATTGTACATAATTGAGATATAACACCGCTGAATTTAACAGCAGGGTTTTAAATTATAATTGTTTAGAATGTCACATGGAGATATAAGACTCCTATATAAAATATATAACTCACCAATGGCATAATCGTACATGTCCATAAAATATCTACACTTACCTGAAATGAGAAGGAAATAAAAGCAATATCAAATTATGTTCACATGTATATTTTTATACCCTTCACCACACTGTGGTACAGGGTATTATGTCTTTGTGCACATGTTTGTAACAGACAAAAGGAAATGAGATATGTGCCTATCTCCTTTTGAGAATATGCATAGAATCACATTCTAAGTCGATTCACGCATGTCCATCAGTCCGTCCATGTATTTTTGTGAACAAAGCACAGGCCGCATTTATGATCCGATTTGGAAGAAATTTGGTATAGGTCATTTATTTGGCCCAAGGACGAACCCTATTGAAATTGGGAAAAATCGGTTCAGATTTAGATACAGCTCTCATATATATTTTCGTCCGATTTATTGCAAATGGTGCACCAAAGTCTATATATATATCTCGATTTGCACGAAATTCGGCACAGCGTAATAAATTAGGTCTAGAATGATGTGTGTTAAGTTTCCTGAAAATCGGTGCAGATTTAGATATAGCTCACATATGTATTCTCGTCCGATTTTATGCAAATGGTGCACCAAAGTCCCCATATATCCTTCGATTTGCTCGAAATTTGGCATAGCGTACGGAATTAAGTCTAGAACGATTTGTTTTAAATTTTGTGAAAATTGGTTAAGATTCAGATTCAGCTCCCATATATATTTTCGTCCGATTTTAAGTAAATGGTGTACCAAAGCCCCTTAATACCATTCAATTTGCACGAAATTTAGCACAGCGTAATAAATTAGGTCTAGAATGATGTGTGTTAAGTTTCGCGAGAATCGTTTCAGATTTAGATATAGCTCCCATATATATTTTCGTCTGATTTAAGGTAAAAGGTGTACCAAAGTCCTTTTATATCTTTCGGTTTACACGAAATTTTAAATAAATCCATTACTTTTATATGAACTATAGAATTTTATTTAACATGCTTCGGAATGTCCGAAGAAAAGATAATAATCGCTTGGTAGCAAGTCCGGACTGTATGGCGGATACATTAAAACTTCCCAAGCAAGCTTCTCGCGAGTCACTGCAGATGTGTGTTGTCTAGCGTTGTCCTAGTGGAACACAACACCTCTCCTGTTGACCAATTCTGGCCGTTCTGGGTCAATTGCTATTTTCAATCGGTCCAGGTTTTGACAGTAGAGATCAGAATTTAGCGTTTAGCCCTATGGAAGCAACTCATAATAAATAATCCCCTTCCATTTCCACCAAATGCATAGCAGAACCTTCCTGGTTTTTTTGAAAACGTTTGAGGTGCTTTACCGCTCTTTGACCACGATCGTTTTAGCACATGGTTATCGTGTGTGATCCATTTCTCATCTCCAGTCACCAATCATATGTATATTTCTATCACATTCCGATTGGCCAAGGCTTCGCAGATGGAAATTAGATCCGTCCTTTTTTTCTGTTAATTGGTATGACACCCAAATATTGAGCTTATTTTTGAATCCAGCGATATTACGAGTGCTAACCTGCCGATTTTATCGACATTTTCGACCGATTAATGGATTTATTTTTCCCCAACCTAATATTTTTATCTCAATACCTTCCCTCACACCGCAAAATCGGGATACATATTCATATAGGCGCTATGTCTAAATGCGGACCGACATATTGTTCGAGCCTGGAGTTCTAGTTTTTTATCACGATATATCCGAATGTATTTAGTTTTTTTTTTTATCTCAATACCTTCCTTCACACCGCAAAATCGGGGGACATATTCATATAGGCGCTATTTCTAAATGCGGGCCGACATATTTTATTCTCGAACATGGTGTTCTAGTTTTTTTATCCCGATATCTCCGAAATTAGGATGATCGCAGAAGATGACAAAATCGTCTTTGAATTCCATACTTCGCAGAATATATACTGACAATATGGTGGAATACGCCTATACGGGGACAACCCCAACGCCCGAAACAAATCAGTTAACTATTTAAATATAACAAATTAATATACCCTCCATACTATTTATTATGTATTAGGAATCTAAAATGCTAAATTACATGGAATTCGGTTAAAGCCCGTGTTCAAAACCTCCAAAAATTCCGAAAAATTGAGTGGATTTTGGTACCCAATTAAAACCCAACATACGATGTAAAAACGTGTCAAAAATCCTGAGATACGGATATTTTAGGGGTACCGTTATATGGGACTATACCAAAAATTGGACCAATATTAATTTCTAATAGGCAGATGGGTACTGGATACGCCAAATTACAAGAAGTTATTTTTCAATCAAGTTTCCCAAAATACTGAAAATTGGCGGTATATGCAAAAAATGTTCAAATATTTATAATTTTTAAAGGGAAGATTTTTTATCCAATGAAGCGACAAAATCTTAATTTCCAGACAATTTGGTTTAAAAACGAGTTCAAAACCATTTAAATACCCAAAACATAGACCGATATAGCCCGTCTTAGAACTTGACCTGTCTGCGGACAGAATATAAACCTATGAAAAATGTAAGCACCCTATCTCAATTCCTACAGTAAATAGAGTGATTACAACAGACGGACGGACTCTTCTATAAGAATACTAACTCTTCTATAAGAAGACCTCCAGCTCTTGTATAAGAACATAAACTCTTCTATTAGAAGATCTCAAGCTTTTCAATAAGAAGACCCCCAAAAGACCTGGTACCTCTCGCACACATGGTCAAAATTGTCAATATTTATAAATCCAATATCAATCCATTGTTTTTACCAAACCTAGAGCAACCCCCAGGTGAAACCCATTGGCCCACTCCTTCCAGTACGTCCCCCACAAAATGGTAAAAGTCCTCAATATTTATAAATCCAATATCAGAATGAATGCGATTTTCTTTACCAATCCTAGATCAAGTCCGAAGATAGGATACGTCGGCCTTCTCCTTCTGGTACCTCTCCTATAAAGGATCAATATTTTATAAACTTGTAAATTTAATTTGAAGTGAATTAAATAACTGATTTGATCAACATTAAATCCGAAATCTCTTTGATGAAAACATATACGTTATATAAAGCGAATAGTAAAAGCTGTGTGCAATTCCATAGACCTCCGCAAGCCATTGGATAAGGACCGTCGACAACACCAACTGAGCCTTTTTTACTTGTTGGAATTAAGTTTTTTATTCACCAAGAAAGTGAAACGCCAAATTTCATGGAAAATTGCGCACTTCATTGGGAAAATGCACTAAAACCTCTAAGAAGCTGGTATCCAAAATTCCAGCTACTTCCGGGCAAAACGAGTTTAAAATGTGGCGGAAACTTAATATGGCAGCTCTATTAATGTATGGAATTATATCGAACATTTACTGAAATCACTTGACAATCCAAGAACTTGGTATGCCAAATTACATACACTGAAGGTACCTACCTTCTGTAGGAATATGAGACTATAAACTTCGAAATACCAGTATCGTTAAATGGGAGATTATTTAAAAAAATATCCTAATAGTTTCAGGATCTTCTCTCTCTTCTTCTCTCCGTAAATAGACAGACAAATACAATATACTGAAGTCCTATACTCTCCGAAAACTTGAAATACCATAATGCAGTCATTTCCACAACGTTATCCGATAAATTCCATTTTTCATAACAAACATCCTTGTACAAAATTTAAATAATCTCCATATTTTTAGTGGAAATTGACGCTTAACAAAAAAGTCTCTCTCCGTTTCCCATGGAGGTCTTGTGATTTTTTTGTAAAATAATATACCTTAGCTGATTATTTTACAGACAAAAAAATACAATAGTGTTGGAGCAAAAACTATTTTTTACAGGATCAAAAAAAAAAAAAAAAATGGCGGAACCTTGGTTTTGCGAATTGTTCCCCTTGGAACACAATATTGACCTATAGTGAGATCATATTTCTTTTAACATATTGAAATGACATACTACTGTCATAGTCAAGGCCCATTGCTTATGCGATTAAACATTTAACAATTTTCGAATATTCTTTTACGAAATAAGAATTTCGAATATGAAATGAAATACTACGTTTTTAATGTTCTAAGTTTCAGAAAAATAGTTTCCATACAAAGTATTAAATTTTATCATATTCTTGACTCTTTTGTTTCGATTAAAATTTAAATTTTTAAAAAATAACACTCTTGTTGACCAAATCTTTGTTCAATAATAAATTCCAATGATTATATCGACCCCCCTCTTAAATTACTGAAGCAATGATGAATTGCTTCAGCCAATATGCTGAACTCCAGCTAACTATGATTTCTAAACTGTGAAAATTACCCTTGATTTTACCTTTGGAAAAACATCAAATGGACCACAAAAACTATTATGGGATGCTGGTCAATGCCAAAAGCAACAACAACAGAAACAAAAAATAAACAACAACAATAATGATAGTCATGATTTGTTGCGGTTTGGCGCTTCATGATTCTGCTTATTGAGATTTTTATTTTGGGTAGAAAGGGGGAAAATGCAATGTCAGCAACAAAAAAGTTGTGAAAAAATACAATTTGAATGAATTTATGCTGTGGATGATGATGACGACGACGTATTTCTGTTTCGTGTAGACGATTGAGTAATCGTGGTTATTAGACGGCATGAGGTAATGCATTAGGAAAATAAATAATTGCAGCCTCGTTTATTTGTGGCGTCAAGCAAAATAATAGAAAAAAACACACACAACACAATTACACTGAGAGAAAAATCGGATTTTTTTTATAGAAAATTAGTTTTTTATTGAAGAAATATATTCAGTGGGAAATTAAGTGTTTCCAATTTTTTCTATAGAAAAAAGTACCTCAGTGGATTTTTTCTATAGAAAAAAATACCTCAGTGAGGGAACTGAGGTTTACCGAATTTTTTTAAAGAAAACCAGTAAGGATAGTAGTAAAGTCGGACTGGGCCGACTATATGATAGCCTTCACCACTATGGGTATATTATACAGGACTAACATGTGGAGTTTGATGCCCAATTTACTTAAAATCGGGCGAAAATATAAATGGAAATTATATCCAAATATGAAGCGATTTCAACGAAACTTGTCACTGGTTAGGTTATACTAATTTCAGTACGTTTTGTTCCTATCAGCCAATCGGTTCCTTGGTGTGTCAATTACTTAAAATTACTTATTACTTAAAATCAATCTATAATAAAAGGGAGATATATCTAAATCTCAACCGATTTTCAGGAAACTTGGCACACATCACTTCTAGGCTCAATTCAGTACATTATGTCAAATTTCGTGCAAATCGAAGGATATATGGGGACCATTCACATTAAATCGGACGAAAATATATATGGGAGCTATATATAAATCGGAGAAAAATATATATGGGAGCATTCACATTAAATCGGACGAAAATATATATGGGAGCTATATATAAATCTGGACCGATTTTCACGAAACATGACATACATCACTCTAGGCTCATTTCAGTACGTTATGCCAAATTTCGTGCAGATCGAAGGATATATAGGGACCTTGGTGCACCATTTACATGAAATCGGGCGAAAATATATATTGGAGCTATATCTAAATCTGAACCGATTTTCCCGAAACTTGGCAGACATCATTCTAGGCTTAATTCAGTACGTTATACTAAATTTCGTGCAAATCGACAGATATATAAGGTCTATGGTCCACTATTTACCTTAAATCGGACGAGAATATATATGGGAGCTATATCTAAATCTGAACCGATTTTCCCAATTTCAATAGGGGTCGTCCTTGGACCAAACAAATGATCTGTGCCAAATTTCATCCAAAACGGATTATAAATGCGACCTGTATTTTATTTACAATTTAACACCAACAGACGGACGGACATGCATAAATCGACTCAGAAAATGATTCTATGCATATTCTCAAAAGGAACCTTTTGCCTGTTACAAACATATGCACAAAGCCATAATACCCTGTACCACAGTGTGGTGAAGGGTATAATAATACCACAGTGAGAAAACTGAGGCCTACCCAATTTGTTCCTATAGAAAAAATACTTCAGTGAAGGAACTGAAGTCTTTCGATGTTTTCCTATAGAAAAAATGTCTCAGTGAGGGTACTGAGGTCAACAACAATTTAGTTTTTCTACAGAAAAAATATCCCAGTGAGGAAACAGAGGTCTTCCAATTTTTTATAGAAAAAATACCTCAGTGTGGGAAATGAAGTCCACCGAATTCTTTTTGTAAAAAAATACCCGTGTGGGAAATGAAGTCTACCGAAATTTTTTCTATAGAAAAAATATTCTTCAGAGTGGGAACTCAGGTCTACCGATTTTTGTTAAGAAAAAAAACCTCAGTGAGGAAACTGTGGCCTACCCAATTAGTTTTTATAGAAAAAATACTTCAGTGTGGGAAATGAAGTCTTTCGATGTTTTTCTATAGAAAAGGTACTGAGGTAAACAACAATTTAGTTTTTCTACAGAAGAAATATCCCAGTGAGGAAACAGAGATCTTCCATTTTTTTCTATAGGAAAAATACATCAGTGAGGGAACAGAGGTCTTTCGAATTATTTCAATAAAAAAAATACCTCAATGAGGGAACTGAGGTCTTTCGATGTTTTTCTATAGAAAAAACACTTCAGTGAGGGAACTGAGATCTTTCGATGTTTTTCTATAGAAAAAATACCTCAGTGAGGGTACTGAGGTCAACAACAATTTTATTTTTCCACAAAAAAATATCCCAGTGAGGAAACTGAGGTCTTCCAATTTTTTTCTATAGGAAAAATACATCAGTGGGGGAACTGATGAAGTTGAGGTCTAGCGAATTTTGGGAAAACTAAGGTTTGCAATTTTTATTTCTACAGAAAATAATTCACTTTTCTAGAGGGAACCTGATGTCTTGGGTTTTTTTTTTCTATAAGAGAAAAATACCCCACTTTATGGAAAAATATTTCATTGGGTGAGCTGATGTCTG
This sequence comes from Musca vetustissima, assembly GCF_032173495.1. Classification (NCBI taxonomy): domain Eukaryota; kingdom Metazoa; phylum Arthropoda; class Insecta; order Diptera; family Muscidae; genus Musca; species Musca vetustissima. Next base: position 260,495 of record NW_026879862.1, read on the forward strand.
GAGACTTTTTTAGATAGGAACAATACCCCAATTGTGGGATAACTGTGGTTTTGCTATTTTTTTCTGTAGCAAATAATAGTTCCGTGGAGGAACTACGGTTTGGTGATATTTTAGATCATAAACCTGAGGTCTTGTGAATTTAGGAAAAAAACCTCAGTGTATAAATCAGAGGTCTGTCGATTTTTTTATAGAAAAGAATACCTCAGTGGGTGCAACAGAGGTCTTCGAAGTGAGCTGTAAGCTGATTTTTTTATAGAACAAATACTGACTAATTTTTTCTGCGTGTATAATTGACGTTTTATTGTAAATGAAGAAGAGTTGAAATTATCTAGCTTTTGATTTTTTGTGGTTTTATTGATAATTTCTTTACCACTAAATGAAAAAAAATATTAAAACAAATTAAGGGTGATTATGGTTTGCATTTGCATCTCCACCACATGACAATGACCCTAAAACTAATAATGGTACCAATATTAATTCTGGGACACAATGGGTAGTCCAACTATCAGATAAATCTACTCTCAATTGAATGCCAATGAAGAACATCCAACACCTTCATTAGCATAGATATCATTCCATCGTAAAACCAATTCATGGCAGATCACACACAGATGATTAGTCTCTTATCAAATCCAATACTACAAAAGTAAAACCTGATTTGTTTCCCAAGAGCTTAACCCAAATATGGTGGGGTAACACTATCAAAAATCTCTTGAGATTTTTCTAAATTATCCGCTATTGAAATGAACACCGAACACCCGCCTCCATATCCATACAATAATAAACTTGTTTATTAATAATTACGCTCGATGGCCATTCATTAATACCGCTAAATATGGCCAGAACTACTTAAGATTTTAACCAAAAATGGTTATGAATAGCTGTTGTTCGAAAACAAATGACAAATATTGACTTGTCTAGAAAACAACTACAACAAAATACACGAAATGTCATACCACTGCCATATACAAATCATAGACACGCGTTTCAAATAGTTTTGGAAACATTTTTTTTTATTTCGTGCATATTATTCGATGTAAGGTTATGTGTATGCCAAATATGGCAGAACATACAAGAAAAACAATAACAATTTAATTAAAAAAAAAAACGAAAAAAATTCGAAAATACTCAGTTCACCCAAAGAGTTATTTTGCTATAGATAAAAGTTCCTCCACTGAGGTATTATTTCTATTCAAAAAAATCGCAATACCTCGGTTTTCGCATTGAAGTATATTTTTTATATCGAAAATTGGAAAAAACAAAATAACAGGATTATATTTACTTAACTGATATATAGAATCAAAAAATTCACATGACACTGAATTCCCCAACTGAGGTACTTCTTCACGTAAACAAATTCGCAAGACCCCAGTTGCCACAAATAAGGTAGTTTCCCCACTGAAATATTAGTTTCTTTAATAAGACGACAATATCCTCAGGAAGGTATTTTTCTATAGAAACAAATTCGCAAGATATCATGCTGAGATATTTGATTTGGAGAAAAACCGCCAGTACTCAGTTCTCCCAAATCCCATTGTACTCACTTCTGTAGTAAAAAATTGGTAAGACCTCAGTTTCCGCACTGAAACATATAGGTAAGAAAAATCCAGAACCTCTGCTCCCAGGTGAGACAACTACAAAAAAAAAAAAAAAAATCGCAAGACCTCTGTATCCACACAGAGGATTTTTCGGTTAATAAATCAGTTTTCCGTTAAACTTTTTTTATAAAAGATATCGCAAAACATCAGACCCTTCACCGAGGTAGTTGTTTCTATGGAAAACAAATGGGGAGACCTAGTCATTAAAATTATTCTATAAGAAAAAATGGAACCTCAGTTATATAGTATCTTTCTAAAATGTTTCCGAATTCTTTGGAATAAAATCTGTAATTTTACCTATGAAGATATTTTCTCAGATATTTCTAATTTTAGCTTCAAAGAATTTTTCTTAGAACTTCAGTTCGGAAGAATTTCTCTATAAAAAAAAAAAATCAGAACCACACTTCCAATTTTTTTCTAGAATGAAGTAGAAAAAACCTGTTAAATTCGGGTGGGTCGAACTTTCTATACGTTACGTCATGAGGATCTTTGAATTCTGGCAGTCAGTTTTTCTCTGGAAAACATTTTTCCCTACCAATAGAAGCTTCCCATAAAACAAATCGAAACCTTAGCTTCAAAAAAGTTTTCTAGAATGGGTCCGAAGGATGTTTCGGTTTCTCTACGAAAACGTATTCAATTTCTACTCTGGAGAACATTTCTCAGAGCGATATTTGAATGGGGACTATGCCAGTTTTTCTATGCAAATTCGCTGGACTTCAGTTTACCTTGTATTAGAAACTTTCCATAGCAAACATCGGAACCTCAGCTTCATAGAATCTTTCTTTAATTTTCAGATCCATTCTAGAAATGTTTCTAGAAGAAAATAGGAATCTCAGTTTCGAAACAGTTCAGGGCGGTAATAATGGGCACTGTCAAAACATGATCCTATGTTGAAAATATTCTGTTTTACACCACCCACGAAACCATTGTCCCAAATAACAGCCACTTCGATACAAATTTTGGACTGAAACCATTAAAATAACACAAATCTGGTGGGGCCTTCATGTCGAGGTAATTTCCAAACATGATCATGTATCGTCCATTTTTGACACAGATGTTCGGCTGGAAAATGTAGTTAAACTTCAAAAGGTCGAAATGTGGCAGAAAATTTTTTGGGATTTGTGATAAGACATGTACACTTATCAATTTTTACAACGATGTTTATCGCCCTCTAAAAACCTAGAATGCCAAATTATAGCTCCATCGTTTGGAATATGCGACTAAGGTTTTCAAAATACCGAAAATGCGGCTGGACCCTTATATGATATTGATCATTTTCGGCTTAGATGTATGCCACCCTCTATTGTGATTGCATGTTATGGTTATGGGGACATAGGAACTGAAGCTCCGATTAGTTTTTCGAGCAAAAAATGCTATTTGGTTTCGAAGAATTTTTCTGCAATAAAATTCGGAAACATAATTCTGACGATTTTTTTTCTGGAAGATAGAGATCCAAATATTTTTTTATAGGAAAAATGTAATTTCAGCTTTAGAATAAATTTGGAATCTTAAATCCGAAGGATATTTTTTAGAGAAAAAATGGGAAAGAAAATAGGAATTTTTTTAAAAAGAAAACATTTTTTAAAAAGAAAATAGGAAATACATTTTGGAAAGTTATAAAGTAACAAGGATTTTATCTAGACAAATCAATTCCGATTCTCAGTTTATAAGATATTTATCCAGAAAATAATTCGGAACCTGAGTTCAAAAGAAATGTTATTTTTAATTTCTAAATACCTAAGTTCTAAACTTTTTTCTTTAAAAAATGAAACTTCATTTCCCAAGTTTTTTTTTTTTTTTTTTGGCAAACAAATTTGATAATCTATTTTGATGAATTTTTGTAACAGTTTTAAAAAATTGTTCTAAAAAATAACCTAATAATTACTCTTGAAAATAATCTCAAATTGATTTCTAACAATTTTTGGGTTTTTTTTTAGAAAATAATACCCATGATTCCCCACCTTCCCATACCCCACCTCCTAGAATATTTACATATGACAACGAGGCAACAAGCAACATGTCTTTGACAACAACACATGCTTGTAGCAATGCAATAAAAATCTCAAAACCAGTAGCTGTCTAAAACTACTTAAGACAAGCAGAAATCTTTATAAAGCTTGCCTCTTTCATTGTTGTTATTGCTGGTGTTGTTGTTACTGCTGCTGCTGATGTCGTTTGGGACTATTGCATTTTAATCGTTTATTATGAGAGCACAAACAAACAACCAAACAGACAATAGCTATGTAGCATGATGTTGGATGCTGTCGATGTCGTTCATTGCAACTGATGGTAGCCGAAGCAGCAACCTTTATCGAAAAGCAACAACAACAACACCACCATCAACAAATGTAAATATCAATGCTGTTGCCATTGATGGTTGGTTTGCTGGTTGTGTTCTTGGTCATTGGGTTGTTGTCGTTCTCGTTCTCGCTGTTGTTGTTGCTGTTCTGCTAAGAGAATTGTAAATCGTAGAGACAATGAATAAAAACAAAATCGTTCGTTCGTTCCAGTTGTAATCGAAGAAGGCCGTCGAACATGTTGTCTCATAGGAAGGAAACTGTATACTATGACGAGTTTGAACGGCTGGGCTAATACATCTTCAACACTATAAACATAGAAGAAAAAATAACAACAGCAACAACAATTGTAGAACATTTTCATATAACAAGAACATCAACAACAATAACAACAACAATGTCAGCAATATATGACAAAAGCAACAACATGGCCATTCTAAAAACCCAATCAAGCTCAAAAGGTTTTTATAGTCTCCACTTGCTTTTGAGATCTGATTGTTGGGGAGGGTTTTTATTGTTGTTGTTGTCGTTCAAGTAAGCTACAGTTTGTGGGAGGTGAATATGAAAATTGTTGGGGATTTGTAACTAAAGGTGGTTCCATATAAAATATTGGGTATGTCGGTATATTTTCCAATTACAATATAGGGAGAATGGAGTTAAAGTGAGTCTTCATAGACGGCCAGAAGACGAGCTGAAGGGAGCCTTTATAGGCGAACAGAATTGAGTTTTTATAGGCAATCCAGAGGGAGTCTTTATAGACGAGCTGAATGGAGTCTTTATAGACGAGCTGAATGGAGTCTTTATAGACGAGCTGAATGGAGTCTTTATAGACGAGCTGAAGGGAGTCTTTATAGACGAGCTGAAAGGAGTCTTTATACACGAGCTGAAGGGAGTCTTTATAGACGAGCTGAAGGGAGTCTTTATACACGAGCTGAAGGGAGTCTTTATAGACGAGCTGAAGGGAGTCTTTATACACGAGCTGAAGGGAGTCTTTATACACGAGCTGAAGGGAGTCTTTATACACGAGCTGAAGGTAGTCTTTATAGACGAGCTGAAGGGAGTCTTTATACACGAGCTGAAGGGAGTCTTTATACACGAGCTGAAGGGAGTCTTTATACACGTGCTGAAGGGAGTCTTTATACACGAGCTGAAGGGAGTCTTTATACACGAGCTGAAGGGAGTCTTATACACGAGCTGAAGGGAGTCTTTGTAGACGAGCTGAAGGGAGTCTTTATAGACGAGGTGGAGGGAGTCTATATAGACGAGCTGAAGGGAGTCTTTATAGACGAGCTGAAGGGAGTCTTTATAGACGAGCTGAAGGGAGTCTTTATAGACGAGCTTAAGGGAGTATTTATAGGGAGTCTTTTAGATTTAATAGGTGAGGGTTATGGAGCTTAAATCAAATCATGGATTTATATTGAAAATGTTTTTTTGAAAAAATTATTTATCTACTCCTGGTGACAGATATAGACAGCGTGTTGAGGATCTGGAAGGAGCATTTTGAAAGCTTCTGGTATCAAATAGTAGATACCCCAGAACCAATAAGAGATGATGTATAGAGTGTATACACCACCTAGCCAAGATGAGGTCATAAAAGCAATTAATCGGGTCAAGAACACCAAAGCAGCAGGAGCCGATGGGTTACCAGCCGAACTATTCCAGACTGGTGACCAGATGCTGGTCAGGAGCATACACCAGCTGATTAGGACAATTTGGCTAGAAGAATGCATGCCCAATGATTGGAACCTCAGCATCCTGTGTCCCGTGCAAAAAACAGAAGACAAGACGATATGTGCCAACTATAGAGGAATAAGTCTCCTACCCATCGCATATAAAGTGCTATCCAGTGTTTTGTGTGAACGATTGAAGCCAATGGTCAATGACATCATTGGACCATACCAATGCGGCTTCAGACCTGCAAATCCACCATTGACCAGATTTTCACTCTGCACCAAATCCTGGAAAAGACCGACGAAAAACACATCGACACATACCACATATTTGTCGACTATAAAGCCGCATTCGATAGCCCTATCCGCTTAGAGGTGTTTAAAGCCATGTCTACGTTCGGCATTCCTGCAAAATTAATACGGCTATGCAGGATAACTTTAAGTGGCACAAGGTCAGCAGTTAAAGTAGGAAAGGGCCTATCGGAGCCCTTCAATACCGAACGAGGATTAAGACAGTTTGTCGTGTGATCTTTTCAACGTCCTGCTGGAAAAGGTCATACGAGACGCAAAGGTGAACTGAAATGACACTCTGTACTCCAAAACAACAAATGTTACTCGCCTACGCCGATGACATCCATATAATGGGTCGAACATTGCAAGCGGTAACAGCCACCTTAAAAAAATTGAAAAGGAGTCTGCAAAAGTGGGTCTGGCAGTAAACAGCGAGAAGACCAAGCGATGGTATCAACGCGCAAGACGTTCAGTAGACTCGGGCCGACTGTGGAACTTGATAACTACAGCTTCGAAGTCGTTAAAGACTTTATATACCTTGGTATCGCCATAAAAAAAGCGAATGACATCAGTTTTGAAGTACGGAGAAGGATTGTGATGGCCAACAGATGCTACTATGGTCTAAGCAAGCAGTTTAGAAACAAGACCACCTCCCGCCAGACCAAACTCACACTCAACAAGACGCTGATACTACCCGTGCTGTTATATGGATCTGAAGCATGGGTATTTGCGCAAGCAGATGAGGCAGCTCTTGGGGTGTTTGAAAGAAAAATTCTCCGAAAGGAAGGCCACGAATTAGATGGAAAGACTAAGTAGAAAACAACATCTTGGAACGTGGTCTTCCAAATTGGTGGATTTGCACACAAGAAGTATGGGTGAGAAAGTAAGAGATGACTTTAATAACAACAAAATTTCATTAAATCCCATAAAATCAAATAAAGCAATCAACACAAAACGCATAAAATCAAATAAAGCATTTGAAATGCTAAATGCCAATAATTCTTTATTGCCAATGACAAGAGAGACAGACAAACAGACCGACCAGAAAGGAACTCCCTCTAACAAACCGAATGTGAATGTTAAAATCAACAACTACAAAAGAAGGTAACAGAAAAAACTACTACAACTACATACAAGATTTATCAAACGGCAACAAAAAAAGAGGGAACTCAAAGCAAACCCAAAGATAAAACTAGAACAGCAGAAAGAAATCAAAGTTATCGCTGGCAATTGTTAACTTCATTGATCGATTTGCCATTTGTCTTTGGGACATGCAAAGTGGCCAAAGACAACCAGATGCAAAAAATGAAAGAACAGTTTAAAATGAAACTGCAGCAATTGAAAGGGACTTGAATGCAGAGCAAATACTAAAATTGAGATGTAGGGAGGTATGTATGTATGTGTACGTATATTTGAAGATAGATGGGAACATTTATATTTGAGCTCAATAGGAGAAGTGATTTGGATGGGTAAATTTTAGTAACATTTTGTGGGTCAGTATAGTGTATTGTCATATTGCAATCTATAGGGTAATAATGAAATATATAGGAACTATTTCCTAAGGAAATATATTCCAGAAATTTAGTTATAAAACTGAAAATTAAAAAAAAATCTCAAAATATTTCTTACTTTTTTTTGTGGATTAAGAATTATTTATGTAATAATAATTAATTACACTGTGCAACACAAAAAATAGTTATCAAGAAATTCTAAAAAAAAATATGATATAGGTGGTCTAAAAACAGAAGACATGCGTATCGGCATTTTGAAAGTTTACGTCGGGAGGATATATAAAAAGACGCGGCAATATTTCCCATTTCCACGACATTTGAAAATATTCGGATTATGATTTCTCGAAATCCTTACCTTTTATGTATAACAGTTATAAATGTGAGGAATATTTTTAATATTCTAACTAAAACGGCATTTATATTAGAACTTTTTGCCGGGTTAACCTATTTTATGTGGATTTATTTGACATATATTCAAAGGAATTGACAATTGAAACCCACTGGGTTAACGAAATCCGGTTAAATGTAAACGTACTATAATACATTAACCCTCAGTCGACTTTCTGAAGCGGTCTTTTCGGGTCCCTTTTCCAGAAAAGATTGAAAACTCATTTAAAACGGGGTTACATCAGGTCAGAATATTCTACACAAATATTCGCCATAAAGTTTTACTATCAGTCTCACCAAAATCAGCCCTAAACGTCAAAAATCTTAAAAATATTAAAACGCATTTTAAAACCGATCTTATTCCTAGTTTATAATAATTTCTTCCACTAGATGTTATTTAATAATTATTAAACAAAATATTATATTATTATAAAATATATGATGTATTAGAAGGCATGGTTCTATATTTCCTTCCTGGCGTCATCTAACATTTCCATTGGTTAATTTGAGATTTTTAGCATAAACCAACTCATTATGATTTAACGCACGCGTTGTGTTGTTTACTGTGATAATTTGCAAAAAAGTCCTTAAGTTCGGCCTGACTGACCTCAATTGCAGATACTCAGGTTAAAAAACTGCGTTAGAAACTTCAACGTATCGGAAACTAAGCGGTACCATTATTTTATTAAAAAAAAACCATTTTGGTGGGAAATCTTCAAAATACCAAAAATGTACCCATATCGAAAATATTTAAAAAATATACCATAATGGGAAGAACAAATTTTTATCAAAACACGATATAAAATATATATCTAAAAGTTTAGAAATTTTCAAAATATTGACCCATAATAGGGAAGGGTACTAGAAGCAGTGTCCGATAAATCCCATCTTCCAGCATTATACAGAAATGGTTAAAATATTAGGTTGTGCAGTGTTTAGTTCAAATTGTGTGGGAGGTATCAAAAGAAGTGGACCAATGTGTTCAATCTCTGAATTTGATTTAAGCTTGAAAAAAATATAATTATATGGATATTTTTTTTTTAATCGGACATTCCATACGATTGTTATTGGATTAACAAATTTTCAAAATGTTGACTATTTGGGGGGAAAGTACCCGAAGGAGTCACCCGATGGGATCCATCTTTGGACTCAATCTGGACTAGGTAATAATATTACAATGTGCGAAATTTGAATGTAATTTTGACATTCCTTTCACTTCATATTGAATTTACAAATTTTCAAAATTTTATCCACTGTGAGTGAGCTCCATTATTATACCCTTCACCACACTGTGGTACAGGGTATTACGTCTTTGTGCATATGTTTGTAACAGGCAAAAGGAATCCGTCTGTCCGTCCGTCCGTCCATGTATTTTTGTTAACAAAGTACAGGTCGCATTTATGATCCGATTTGGATGAAATTTGGCACAGTTCCCTTATTTGACCCAAGGACGAACCCTATTGAAATTGGAGAATATCGGTTCGATTTTATGTAAATGATGCCCCAAACTACCGGTTCGGATTTAGATATAGCTCCTATATATAGTATCGTCCGATTTTTTGTGAATGATAAACCAAAGTCCCAATATTTTTCTGATTGAGTAAATTTTGCATAGCGAAATTTGACAGAGGATATTCAATTGAATATAGTGATTATAAAAATAAAAAAAAAAAAATGGTGTATGCAACGGTTACTCTATTAGGTCCATGTGTTTATATGTAGCTCACATACATAATTTGACTCGATTTCATACAAATGGTACACCAAAGAATCCAAGTCTGTCCGTTTGACATGCAATTTTTCATTGATTTCAGAATGGTATGTGTATGGGGTTTTTCAATTGGTTCAAATATTTATCTAGATAGCACATTTAATTTCCCCCCATTTCATGTCAATGGTCCTCAAAAGATTCTATGAACGTTCTATCTACGGGATATTTAAATATTAACATGTCTAGCATGTACCTAAAGTGGTGAAGGGTATCACATATAGTCGGCCCCGTCCGACTTGGTTTTTATATGAATAATAGGACTTTATTTAACATGCTTCGGAATGTCCGATTTGGGCCAAATATGCACCGTTTTATTGTATGATTTGTTGCCTTTTTAAAGGTAACTTCATAATACCTCTCTCATAGAAGTCCTGCTCTCTATTTGCAAAAAACCAAATTTTGTATATAAAAATTTTGCAATGCAAGAAAACGAGGATAATCCGAACTGTATGGCGGATGCTTTAAAATTTCCCAACCAAGCTCCCGAAGTTTCTGGCGAGTCACTGTAGATGTGTGTGGCCTAGCGTTGTCCTGGTGAACCAAGCTCCCGAAGTTTCTGGCGAGTCACTGTAGATGTGTGTGGCCTAGCGTTGTCCTGGTGGAACACGACACCTCCCCTGTTGGCCAATTTTGGCAATTCATAATAAATAATCCCCTTACAGTCCCACCAAATGCATAGCAGAACCTTTCTGACCGTTAGTCCTGGTTTGGCCACCGTTTAAGGTGCTCCACCGCTCTTTGAACACGATCATTTTCGCACAGGGCTATCGTATGTTATCCATTTCTCATTTCTAGTAACCATCCGTTAAGAAATGGGTCTATCTCATTCCGTTAGGCCAAGGCTTCGCCAATTTAATATTTCAAAACGTTGATGAATATATATGAATATTCGCCAATTGTTTTAGACTAGTTAGACACTTGTTAATTTTGTAATAACAAAATAAAAATTGTATTCCAAATATCCCGACAACATCACCATACTTTCTTAAGATGAAAATAATCTCTTCTTAAATCCCTAGAAATATTATTTTTTTTCGTGTGGAAAAATCGGAAAACCAGTGAGTGATAAAAATTGAAAAATAAACGGTCCGATCAAATGACCCATTAAACGCAATACAACTTCCACTCCCAGTAATTTTAAGCAGTCAAAATATCATATTTCTCAAATAAATAAAACCAACCGAAAATGAAATGAATAATTACAATGAAAACTTCATATTACCCCTTTCAAATGAGGAGCGATTGTTAATGATAAAGCACCACATTAATAACAATTAATTTTTACGAAAACAACAATAACAGCAACAACAAATAACAAAATTACTTTGTAAACATGTTGCACAGTAGCTTGTTGGCCATGAATTGGTTTGCTCACAAAAAATAAGAAAACAAAAAACAACCACAAAGCGGCACACAACAATAATAACTAATACCATCACTTATCAAGGTGACGCCCCTCTTTTTTCTGTGTGTTTTGAGTGTGTGTGGCAAGAATCAACTTCTAAGAATGTCCGGAAGGCTTGCAGCGCTTGTTTGTTGCCAACAAATATAATTTTCTTGCCGAAGAAAAATCCTCTTAGCATTAATAAATATTAACAATTCAAGTTGCTACTGGCCCCTGCCACCACTGCCCCTTACGTCCAACTAACCCGCGTCTTTGCAAAATTGCTTTGCATTAGATGGTGGTTTGGGGTTAAAATGGTTATTTGCTGGCCGTTTGAAATGCCGAAGCCTTAGTCAAGAGAAACAAATTACTGTAATTTAATAATAATATTTTTCTTTTGCCATTACTTCGATTTGATGGTAAATATTAAGAAGTTATAGCATAAAATGAAAAATGATCAGCATTAACGGGAGAGGTATAACTTTTTTGTTTTTTTTATTATTTTTATAAAAATGGGAGGAGGGACTTCTACCTCATTATTGTTGTTGTAATGGAGTTTGCTACTGTTGGCTTAAATAAATGAATTGCAGCTTTTGGCTATAAAGGTGGTTGTGGAAATCCGAAAACTTATCAAAATATCGATTTTTTAGTTAAATGTTATCATTTGAGATAAAATCTGTAAATCTACGGTTTGTACGGTTAATTTTATTATTAATGGAGATTTTATTATAATATTCTACGTTATCTGTGTACATCGCTCTCGTTGATTCCCTATGAAAATAAGTGTTTATTTTCAATTTAAAAGGCGTATACGTGATGTCGTCACTTATACGGCACCAGTTACTTTGAGGATCTTTTTCAGAATTTGTTACGCGATGTAATAACATCTATAATATAATTTATACTAATAAAAGATTAAAGTGATTCACTGACGGACTGATTAACGGACTGACGGACTTAACGATTCATCAACGCCCAGACGAAACGGTTGGAGCTAGAATCTTTAAATTTGTGGCGAGGATCACTCTTGGTCCAAAGGGGTCAGATAAGGCTGGGTTTGTGGAAATTCGTACTAGAATGACACGAAAAGTACTAAGAACTTGGAAATTTGAATTGGTGTAGTAGAATAGATGTAGCAAAGTGTTTTTTTTTTTTTGGACATTTGCACTACAAGTATTCGAAAAGTACTAATATGTACTAAATTTGGTACAATATCGTACAATGAGAATGGATTAAGGAAAAATCTTGAAATTTGGAATGCGAATTAAGGTTGAGAAGTATGGTAACATAGCTTTCGTGAATCCGAAATTATGTGTACTAAATGGTACTAAATTTGGTACAATTTGAATTTTTGGTGAGCTGATGGAGCTGGAAAGCTGAAATTTGGAGTTCGGGTCACTGTTGAGGTATAGGATTTGGATATGTGGGATGTTTTGGAAATTTGTACTAAATGTGGATTTGGGTGCACCGATAGAGTTGAAAGAGTAGAGTAGAGTTGAAATCTTCAAATTTGAAGTTAGGATCGCTGTGGGAGTGTAGAATTAAGCTATTTAGGAAGTTTTGGAAATTCGAACTAATGTGTACTTTATTTGGTACAATTTTAATTTTGGGTGAACAGATACAGCAGGAATCCTGAAATTTGGGGTTATGATCACTGTTGGGGTATAGAAGTATGGTAACATAGCTTTCGTGAATCCGTACTTATGTGTACTAAATGGTACTAAATTTGGTACAATTTGAATTTTTGGTGAGCTGATGGAGCTGGAAACCTGAAATTTGGAGTTAGGGTCACTGTTGAGGTGTAGGATTTGGATATGTGGGATGTTTTGGAAATTTGTGGATTTGGTGCACTGATGAGTTTTGGAAAGTTTTGGAATTTCGAACTAATGTGTACTTTATTGGGTACAATTTTAATTTTGGATTTGCATATGTAGGATGGTTTGGAGTTAGGATCACTGTTGGGATGTAGAATTGAGCTATGTAGGAAGTTTTTGAAATTCGTACTAATGTGTACTAAATTTGGTACAATTTATATTATGAACAAATGGAGTTAGGGTCACTATTGGAGTGTAGGGTTGGAATTATTTTTGAGTTGCCGGGCTTCACGGAAGATTGTTTTCTCGTTTTCTCGATATTAGAATCGATATCGCCACCTTAGGTCGGTAGGCTATGCCTTCTCTTGGTATCAGTCAACGGGAAGCTCTTTTTTTAACGTGTTTGGTGTTCGTCTGCTCTTCCGAATACCTATCTTCTTCGCCACTTCCAAGGTCGCCACTTCCGACGACGGTCCATCCCTCTGAGAATTGACTTGCTGTTCAGTCTTGTTCTTTCGGTTCACTCTGGCTATTTTTCGCTTTTATGCCCCGTAAAACTACTTCTTTCTTGGCGATTTCCTTGCTTTAATTTAATTAACCGTCTCATTAGATTCTGTGTAATCATGTCTCATGTTCAGACTCAGACTCCTGGGGACGTGCCCGGTAGAAGACTGGCAAACTCCTAAATAAACAACCTACCAGGGTATAAAATGTTCAATCCGACCGAACTTAATGATGTGTTTAGTTTGAATTCTCAAATTCGTAAGTGAACTTATAGTCATATTTCCGGAGTAGGAATGAAAATAAAAATCAATGGATGCCAAGGCAGGGCTATACAGCAAATGACATACGAGTCCTACGTTTTGACCGATCACACATGTTCAACCAAATTTTAATTATATCTGCATATTTTTGAGTATTTCCGACATCTTTTCCCAACCAACTTCAAGGTCCTTCATATAAAGGTTCCTATCAATTTTAGGTATATTCAAATGTACACTTCGTGGTAAAGGCTATAAAAGATTTGAACTTGCCAAACTTGACTTCGTTTTTTACTTATTAAAATGAACAAATGTCCGTCAGTGTGTCTGTCTGGCCACGAAAACTCTCGAGGAGAGTAACCGATTTTAATCCAAATCATAATATTTCTTGCAAACTTAGTTGAAGCTCGTAGATGGGGAATATCGGTCCACTTCTTCTAGTACCTCCCCCACAAACGGACTAGCCGATTTGAACTAAATTTTCTACAACCGAAGATGGCTCCTCCCCCAAAAATGGTCAAAATTTCCAATTTTTATAAATCCAATATTAGGCAAATGGAATGTCCAATATGAACCAAAATTTGTACAACCTATTATCGTTACCTAGCCTAAATGAAATCCAAAGATGCGACCCATTGACCCACTCCTTCATACGTGCCCCCCATATAAGGGAAGTACCTTCAATTGTCGGTATTTTGGGGTTCTTGAGCACGTTTTTCAACCGAATTCGCTATAATTTTGTAACTGTATAAGGTAACAAATCTTCCTACCAAAAATTATTAATATTCAGCCCCTTTTTGGGGTGGTCCCCATATAGTTTATATTAAAATAGTTGTCTGATTTGTTGCGTATGTTGGGGATATATAGGCGTATTATACCATGGTATGGGGTATAGTCGTTACTCGAAATAGTCAGCATTTACCCTAAAAAGTAAGGAATTCTAAGACGATTGAGTCATATGTTGTAATCACTCCGCCTTCTATAGATATCGTGATAAAAAAAGACTCGAACCTTACGATAATGAAATATATCGGCCCCATATAATGATACCGCCTAAAGGAAAGAATTGAGATACAAAATTAAAATATTGTGTTCGAAATTCACATATATCGGTTATTAATTAGGCAGAGGCCTTATATAACCCCAAATATTGGTGCCTCTTTAGGCATAGCCTCATATAACTTTGCACTCTAAATTGCAGTATCAGTCCACGTTTTGGGGTTTTCAGATTTTAGGACAAATCCCCATTAAAATGTTGATGAAATTTGTGTTTGATGTACACAATGATGTCTGTCCGTATGTCTGTCCATGTTAAATTGTACACAAAGTACAGATCGCATTTATGATCCGAATTGAATGAAATTTGGCACACGTCACTTAGTTGGCCTAAGGACGAACCCTATTGAAATTGGGAAAAATCGGTTCAGATTTAGATATAGCTCCCGTATATATTTTCGTCCGATTTTAGGTAAATGGTGCACAGTAGGTAAATGGCACAGCGTACTGAATTAAGCCTGGAATGATGTGTGCTAAGTTTCATGAAAATCCGTTCAGATTTATATAATGCTCCCATATATATTTTCGTCCGATTTAAGGTAAATGGTGCACCAAAGTCCCTAAATATCTTTCGATTTGCAGGAAATTTGGCATAGCGTAACGAATTAGATATAGAATGTTAAGTTTCATGAAAATCGGTTCAGATTTGGATATAGCTCCCATATATATCTTCGTCCGATTTAAGGTAAATGGTGTACCAAAGTCCCTATATATCTTTCGATTTGCACGAAATTTGGCACAGCGTAATGAATTAGGTGTAGAATGATGTGTGTTAAGTTTCCTGAAAATCGGTTCAGATTTAGATATATCTCCCATATATAGTTTCGTCCGATATTATGTGAATGATGCGCCAAACTCCCAATATTTGTCCGATTGAGACAAAATTTTGCACAGAGTACTGAATTAGGTCCGGATTAATGTCTGCGAAGTTTTGATGGAATCGGTTCAGATTTAGATATAGCTCCCATATATAGTTTCGTCCGATTTTATGTGAATGATTCACCAAACTCCCAACATTTGTCCGATTGAGACAAAATTTTGCACAGAGTACTAAATTAGGTCCAGACTGATGTCTGCGAAATTTTTTTAAAATCGATTCAGATTTAGATATAGCTCCCATATATAGTTTCGGCCGATTTTTTGTGAATGATACAGCAAATTTGTCCGATTGAACAAAATTTTGCTCAGGCAATACAATTGAGGAAAAAATTATGTGTGATAAGGTTTATTGAAATCGGTTCAGATTTTGATTTAGGTCTTACATATATTTTCGTTCGGTATTATGCGAATTGTGCGCCGAAGGCCTATGTTTGTTCGATTTACACGAAATTTGGCAGAGGTTATTAAATTGAATATTGAGTGACAAAAAAATATGTATGCAACGGAACATCTATTGTATGTACCCAAAGTGGTGAAGGGTATCATATAGTCAGCCCCGTCCGATTTTTGAACTTTCCTTACTGGTTTCACTTGTTTTTGTTGTGTTATTTATTTATCAATTTTTGTTTAGCAAACATGTCCGTTTCTATGCCATACCCCACAGATTGGGTTCTAACAGGACATTAGTTAATTGTTATTAATTACACATCCATGTTTTTCTACAAATTTCCATCACAACAGATGTTGGGAAAATTGCAGCCTATACGTTGTCAATTGCACCCAAAATTGATGACTCCCACTAAAATACTTGATCGGAATATATTTTGCAATAGCTGATCAATGTGTTTTTTTTTCAAAACAAGTTCTCCAAGACCAGGTGTTAATTTTAAGCCAACTAATCGAACAACAACAGCAACAAAATCGTAAATGAATGAATTTTACAAAATAATTCAAACATTGTAATAGATTTCCTCCACAACATGCAAACAGGCCTCCTGCAGAGTAATCAGGGAGATTTGTAGCAACGGTCTCAAATACAAAACTACAATTAAAACAAAAAATATGTCAAGTGTTGAAATATTCGCAAATTGAGGTATATATGGGGGATAAAATTTAATTTAAGCCGAAACAAAACGAAAGACTTAAGACACAAACTTGAGTTGTTTTCAATAGAGAGGCTCACATACAAGAATTGTGTGTTCCTGCAATTATTATTCCTTCAAAATCAATTAAATTCGAAACTCCTCATTTTTTATGCCGTTTTTCTTCTGCTTATCCCTTTGAGAATTAATTTATTTCTCTTATTTAGTTTTTTTTGTTTGGAGTTTGCTTTGCTTTCTAAGCTGCTTTCATGAAGCTGCTGGGAGAAAGGAAATGGTCGTTTTGACTAGTTGATGTGGTGGTTATTATAGCGGTGATTGTTTCGTTTTGTGTTTTCTTTTTTTTTTTTTTTTTTTGGTTTCTGGTCTTAACCTTTGTGTAAAAGTCAAAATCTACAACCTCAACGCCAGAAGAAAGCTATTACCAATCAATTTTATCCAGGCTGCCTGTATACGATATACATATGTTACTGTTACTGCCAACCGATTCCGAACCTCTCCTGCATGTTTGTCGTCGTGTGTTATTGGTGGCATGTCTTTTACTTTTGGACAATTTAGAAATGTTGTTGCAGCCACACATATGAATATGTTATTGGAAACTTTTCTTTGTTGTTGTTGTTTTTTATTTATTTGCAGAATAGATTTGCTAGCCATTGTTTATTACAACGTTGTTTATTTCTTAGTTTTGTTGTTTTGTTTTCGTCGACCATTTTTTGTTAGATGGTTTTACATTCACTTGGGTTTGTTGGAGTTGAAAACGAAAAAACACTGCTCATAAGTTATGTCGGTTGTATCAACTGTGTCCATGCAACGGTAACAGTAAATATGACCTCAGGCTTTGAAATATATTGATAGGATACCGACAAACAAATAGACAGACATACCGACAGTCAGCAATTCAATAAATTTTGATACAGCATTTCAATTAAGGTTTTTGTTTATTTGAGAACATAATCCTGGGAAAAGGGAGATATATTTCTTTGAGAAAAAAATGTATATGTGGAGTAATATTGACATTCTAAAAAGGAATTGTGAAAATTTTGTATGGAAATATTTTTTGCAGTAACGGCTACAGGCATGGATTTATTAAAGAATATTTTTTCAAGGCTTCATACAGGCGTGGATTTATTAAACAATATTTTTTCAATGCCTAATACAGGCGTGGATTTATTAAACAATATTTGTTCAAGGCCTAATACAGGCGTGGATTTATTAAACAATATTTTTTCAACGCCTAACACAGGCGTGGATTTATTAAACAATATTTTTTCAACGCCTAACACAGGCGTGGATTTATTAAACAATATTTTTTAACACAGGCGTGGATTTATTAAACAATATTTTTCAAGGCCTAACACAGGCGTGGATTTATTAAACAATATTTTTTCAAGGCCTAACACAGGCGTGGATTTATTAAACAATATTTTTTCAACGCCTAACACAGGCGTGGATTTATTAAACAGTATATCATATAGGAACAGTCACCACCACCACCGCCGTAGACAACAAGTAATTAAAACATTTGAAGCATAGATTTCTTGCTTTCAGCTTGCTTAACTTTTAACACGTTTTTTTCTTAGTTTTCAAAATATAGAACCAAGTATCGCCAAAGAAACCCAACGAAAGAAAACCCCCGTTCTAAAGACAATCTCCACTTGCCAACACGTGTAACAGCACGATAAAGATCAACATATCGATGCGGTCGCTGCCAACTGGATTTCATTTGTTGTAATGACAGACATGTGAAACCTTTGCGGAGAAGTAGAAAAAACAAAACAAAATGACAAGAGTGATGAATCATTGTGACGACAGTTGTAAAATTTTACTTTTAGTTGTTTTGCTAAATGAATTGTTGTTGAAATCTCCATACGATATTGGCGTTATGTATGAACGGCAATACAATTATAGGTTTACAACATGTTTAAAGGAGAATAAAAAATAAATTGAAATGATAGAAAAGTTATAAAACTGCAGTAAATTGATTAATCCATCGAAGCATTGCATATGGAGATTTAATGATTTGTAACTCGTATATAATAAGCCGATGGATTCATATCCCGATAAACCTGTATCTTAAGACAATCTGGCCAAAACGAGACAAAAAAAAATCACTCTGACCTTTAGTTTGTGTATAAATAATATCTGAATTTTAGTCGTCTACAAAAACTTCATGGCGTTCCCACCATTAGATGTTGTGTATATTAAATTTCAGACTTAATTTGCAACACCTCGAAGTATTCTTAGGTTTGAGGTGGTCCAGCTCCATTTTCTGTATGTTCAATGTCATCGCTTATTTTTGCAAGCCCTATACATGTAAAGAGGTATTACGAATTTTCAAAAGACAGGCACAATAATTTAAGTCCACTTTTTTTTGTTCAGGCGGAAAAGTCGCCACATGGGTATTTTGAACCCAAGAAAAAAGTAGAACATTTGTATCGAAGTGATTCTACCTTGAAAAACTTACTTTGGATTTGTTCGAAATCCAACGAGAAGCAAACTGTTTACTGCCCAAGGAGGGCTCTATGTCACGGTATGTCACATGAAGATCTTACAATATCCGCTTTCGCACGGCATCCATGTTCGGTGACACCATGGTTCGGTGACAACATCGATGTTCGGTGACAACCTTCCGGACCTTCATGTTTAACATCAATATATTTAACTTTTAGCTTTATATCGAACTCCCCTTAGCTCGTATATGAAGACTCCCATCAACTCTTCTCTTTAAAAACGACCTTCAGCTCGTATATAAATAACACCTTCAGATCGTATATAAAACCTTCCTCAGCTCGTCTATAGACTTCGCTTATCATATCCTTAAAAACGCCCTTCAGTTCGACGATAAAGATACGCTTCAGCTCCCCTATAGAGACCACCTTAAGCTCGTCTATAAAGACTCACTTCTTCTAGTCTATATAGACGCCCTTAACCTCTATGCAGATCCCCTTAAATCTTAACATAGGGACTCCCTTCAGTTCGTCTATATAAACTACTTCTTCAGCTTTTCTATAGATACCTCCTTCATATGGATTGTATAGATTGCCATAAACAAGACAGCTTTCAGTTCTTCTATAGAGATTCCCTTAAGCTAGCCTAAAGATATTCCGTTAGCTTATCTATATACACTTCATTCTACTCGTTTATAAAGACCACCTTGACCACTTCCTTAAGAAGCCCCCTGCTCGTCTGTAAATGCACACTCACCTGATTGAACTCTCTTCAGCTCATCTCCAAATACACATTGACCATAAAGACAATCAGATTTTAAGCAAATTTTTCACCTGTACTTACTTTTCAGCTCTTATAAAACGAAACCAGACGAAACAGCTAAAGCTAGAAACTTGAAATTTGGCATGTAGGTTGGGTTTGGTGGGGAGGCGTGTGATAAGTTCTTGCCCCAGGACTCCGCAAGTTTTTGTTAAATACCCCCAACTCGGCGGAATTTTTCAATAATTTTATTAGCTAGGATGAAAATACTCTCCATTAGCTTTCCATAGGTACCCATGTTGTCCCGGCAAAATTTTCCTGGAAGGAGCTGTGCGCAAACTAATTGTCCTTGCCCCAGGACTTCGACAGTTTTTGTTAAATACCCCCAACTTATTAGCTAGGATGAAAGTACTCTCCATTAACTTTCCGATGATACCCATGTTGTCCCGGCAGAATTTTCCTGGAAGGAGCAGTGGACAAAATAATTATCCTTGCCCCAGGATTCTGCCGGTTTTTGTTAAATACCCCCAACTCGGTCGGAATTTTTCAATAATTGTATGAGATAGGATGAAAGTAATCTCCATTAGCTTTCCGATGATACCCATGTTGTCCCGGCAGAATTTTCCTGGAAGGAGCAGTGGACAAAACAATTATCCTTGCCCCAGGACTCCGCAAGTTTTTGTTAAATACCCACAACTCGGCGGAATTTTTCAATAATTTTATTAGCTAGGATGAAAATACTCTCCATTAGCTTTCCATAGGTACCCATGTTGTCCCGGCAGAATTTTCCTGGAAGGAGCTGTGGGCAAAATAATTGTCCTTGCCCCAGGACTTCGACAGTTTTTGTTAAATACCCCCAACTTATTAGCTAGGATGAAAGTACTCTCCATTAACTTTCCGATGATACCCATGTTGTCCCGGCAGAATTTTCCTGGAAGGAGCAGTGGACAAAATAATTATCCTTGCCCCAGGACTCCGCCAGTTTTTGTTAAATACCCCCAACTCGGGCGGCATTTTTCAATAATTTTATTAGTACTCTCCATTAGCTTTCCGATGATACCCATGTTGTCCCGGCAGAATTGTCCAGGAAGGAGCTGTGGAGAAAATAATTGTCCTTGCCCCAGGACTTCGCCAGTTTTTGTTAAATACCCCCAACTCGGGTGGAATTTTTTAATAATTTTATTACCTAGGATGAACGTACTCTCCATTAGCTTTCCGATGATACCCATGTTGTCCCGGCAGAATTTTCCTGGAAGGAGCAGTGGACAAAAAGAGATACGGAATTGTCTTGCCACATATGATGCCATTACGAGTGAGGGCTTTTTCTTAGTATGGCGTAAATCTTATAAATAGTTTATTTTTGAATGTTACGCATGTTTTTATTAAAAATAAGTAATAATTCTAATATTTGTTTAAAAAATAGTAATTTTTATTAGCTTTATTAAAATTAACATTGCGCTGTTAAAGTTAGCATTGCTCTGTCAATAGCTCTGTTAACTTGATGGTTTGTGTCTTTGCTAGATAAATACTGAATTTATCTTAACGGACCTTTGCTGTATGTGGTCTTTTCATTTAAGTTTCTTGCCTAGAATTACTCCCAGATACTTAACTTTGTTTGATATGGCTATCGTTTTGTTTTGGAAGATGGGCTCTACATACTGACCTATTTTTGTCTTTCTAGTGAAAAGACATATCTCCGTTTTGTCCGGCTTTAAATTTAAGCCCCTCGGTTTTGGCCAATGGTATGCGATGTTTAGCACCGCTTCGGCTTTCCTGCATAGTAAGTTTGGATTCCTTCCCCTAAGAAGTATTATAACGCCATCTGCATAACAGACTGGTTCAAATCCTTCGTCGGTTAAGTTCCTTAAGAGTCCGTTTATGGTGGTTACCCACAGGAGCGGTGACAAAATCCCTCCCTGTGGTGTTCCTTGACCTACTTTGTCTCTGATTGTTATGTCATGTATGCTACAGCTTATCCATATATTCCTTAGCATATAGTTAACCCTGTCTATGATTGCCCGGTCCACTTGGAAGGTATCTAAGGATTGGATAAGCGTATTAGTGTTGACATTGTTAATGGCTCCTTAAATGTCAATGCATACCGCTAAGGTATACATCTTCTCAGCGAAGGTGCCCTCAATATAGTGTAGTACCTCATGTAAAGCGGTTTCCACTGATCTCCCCTTTACATACGCATGTTGTTTGTATTTCAGCGTATCATTGGGTATACTGCTCTTTATCATGGTGTCGATTCTTCCATGGTTTTAAGTAGGAAAGAAGTTAGGCTTATTGACCGATATGATTTTGATGTGGCGTAATTTGCCTTGCCAGGCTTGGTTATGAAGACTAGACAGCTGTTAGTTCCTCAATAGAGATTCCCTTAAGTCTAAAGATATTCCGTTTGCTTATCTATAGAAACTTCATTCTACTCGTTTATAAAGACTACCTTGACCACTTCCTTAAGAAGCCCCCTGCTCGTCTGTAAATGCACACTCATGTATAATAGATAGACCCCCTTTTATCATCTGATTGAACTCTCTTCAGCTCATCTTATCAAATACACCCTGACCATCAGCTTGACCATAAAGAAAATCCGATTTTAAGCAACTTTTTCACCTGATCTTACCTTTCAGCTCTAAAAATCATAATTCTGCGTTCTAGAGCTCGTGTATTGGATAGTATAATTTAAAAATGTATACACATTATTCACACTTCTATTTTTATCTTAATTTTTTTCAATCGAATACTTTGTTGCTAATAGGTTGGCTAATTTAATTTATGTTAATATCATTTTTGACCACACATCTTATTGTGGTCAATGCAAATTTTTGTGTTTCTTCTGCCGCAAATATAAATTTATTTCGAGCTCACTTCAGCATATGTCAATATAAACAGACAATAAAACCAGTTATAAATCGTTTTTGATTATGTCTATGTCTATTATGTCTATCTAACTATCAAATGTGAATTTTCTTTTCATTTGTTGTAATTATTAATCTTTTTGTTGTTGTTGTCATCCGTTTGTAGTTGCTACCTTAGAAATGTTTAGAACCTGTTGGTAAAGCCTTGTTTTGAATTTGACTTATGACTCATCATTATATGTTTTCTAACATAACAATACATAATTCGTATACGTAATCAGTGGTATTCCCCGATTTTCTGCCGTTACAGGCATCATCCTATTAACATATATTAGGGTGAACTATAAATTCTGAATATCAGTCTTGCTTTCACTGCGTTCGGTAAAAGGTGTGTGTTACGGATAACAAAGTTTTGCATTCATAAAAAAAGTTCACTTATATTTTGTTCTTCTTAAAAAAATCAAACAGCACCAAAAACCAAAATCTATTGGTGCATTGCCCAATAACAAATATAGTGTGTGCA